>NC_064810.1:52192629-52337106 GCF_023721935.1 Panthera uncia | reverse complement strand
TCTTCTTCTTCTTCTTCTTCTTCTTCTTCTTCTTCTTCTTCTTCTTCATTAACTTCTTTTTTATGGCCTAGACATTTTTCTCAGTGCTTGCTAGTATTCTCATTTAATTGTCAACATGAAAAAGCTACTATTGCTCTTCTCCTCCCTTTTCTCTTCGATGAAGACAAAGCTCAAAAGACGTTAAAGGGATTTGCTGATAGGAAACTTGGAAGTGTCAAAACTGGAGTTAAACACCATTTTATTTCAAAACCTAACTTACTGACAATTGAACTATATAGCTACAGTTTAGAGGCCCCCTCCTGAATTTTTTCTCATTTTCTAAATTTGAAGAAATCTTTGAAAGGCAAAACCCTTCAGTCTATCCTCCCTAACCCTCTAATACTCAGCTAACCCTCTGACATGAATTGGGAAATGTGGAAAAGCAGAAGGAGTATCAGAAGGGAAAGGCAGCCCTGACAGAGGCAGAAGGACACCTAGCAAAGGTGAATTTGACCTAGGTTATTATGTTGCCTAAAATAAGCCCAACTTCCTGTCTTAATCTGCGTAAGCTGCTGTAGCAAAATACCACAGACCAGGCAACTTAAATAACAAACATTTATTTCTCACAGCTTTGGAGGCTGGAAAGTCCAAGATCAAGCTGCGGGCAGATGTGGTGTCTGGTGATGCTCTCTTCTTAGTTTGCAGATGGGCATCTTCTCATTATGTTCTCCCATGGAGTTGGAGACAGACAGAAAGAGAGCTTTCCTCTTACTCTTTTTATAATGTCATTAATCTTATAGTGAGGACCCCACCCACAAGACTTAAACCCTAATTATCCCCCAGAGGCTCCATCTCCAAATAATATTTTGGGGCTGAGGGTTTCAATATACAAATTTTGGAGGGACACAAACATTCAGTCTAAAGCATTCTGATTTATAATTTTGCTAGAACATCTTTATTAAAGGTTCACTTTATTCCATGCCCTTTGGAAAGAATACTCTACCTTAAAGATCAAGAGAGTACAAAGTTGAACTAGAAAATGTGATCTAATTCCCATCCAAACATGTAGCATACTATGTATCCCCAGGTCCTATCTTCAGTGAGCGTCATGATTACTGCAAATGGTTTTTATTTTTTGTTTGTTTGTTTTTGTTTTTTTCCCCTTCTTTCTTTTTAGGTGAACTCAAACCACCAAGTTTATATATTTGATATAAACTCTTTTCCAGAACAAATCAAAGAAAATTTATGTGGGTGTATATATACCTTTGAATAACAACAAAAGAAATTCCCCACTTCATCTCAGTTAACTCATGAAACTGAAATTATTCTCTTTTAGTTCCCAACTGAAGTGATATGAACAAGTGTTTTTAGTGCGTGTAGGGGAAAGGTCGTGATGAGTGGGGCAGGAGGGAGGCCAGACCCAATGTGATGATGCTTATAGTAACCGGACAAAACATACTGCAAGGAAGCTTCTGTACCAGAAATATATATATGAATTTCTTTTTATATAAATGTAGCTGTCAATTTACATGTATTTGGTAAAACAAAACAAAACAAACAAAAAAACTTAATAAAAAATGCCCTCTTCCAAAATTTGTTAGATCATCACGTGCAAATCATGAAAACCTTTATTATTATTTTTTTTCCCCTCAGAGCCTTTGGGCTAATGAAACACAGCCAGTTACAGTGATCTTGTTGTTTTTTCTCCTCTCCACTGAGCACAGTTTACTTGAGGCCTCGTCTGTGAGGCAGAGTTTGCCAACACAACTGAGCAAGTCTAGTGTAGAGAACTTTAATGTGGTTGGAAAACAGCCAGCGCCAAACAACAGCCTGTGTCAGGTTCTAAAACTGGCCATATTTTCTTCCTCATAATCTTTTCTGTCTCCTTGTACTTATTGAGTCTTTCCCTCCTTGAGTCCTCGGGTTGTCAGGATTTCCAGAAAAAAGAAGTGGTTCCTCTGTTTAGGTAGCATGCATGGTGCTAACCCTCACCCCTTCTTGAATTCAAGTACATCCTAGGGCAAGACTTTTCACTTGCCGACCTGTTTCCTCTGGTGAAACTTGTGGTTTTTCTAATTCTGTGCCAGTTCACAAGGCTGATGATCTGTGTGAGATCAATTATTGTTGTGGGAAGGGAGCCCCACAAATGCCAAGTGGTACTAAATTGGTGAATAATATCAAGCTGCTGGGTCAAGACTTAAAGAAAACAGTCAAACCTGCCTAATGCATTTGTTACATATTTTCAGAGCTTGAATCAACTCAGGGAAACAGAAGTCAGATAAATATAATAAGAAGAAAAAGAATAATAAACAACTGAGTACTTACCATTTTCCAGTGTCCCTGATAAACTGCTTTACATGAATTAGGTTTTTTTTTAATGTTTGTTTGTTTATTTATTGAGAGAGCAAGCCAGGAAGGGGCAGAGAGAGAAAGAGAGAGAAATTCCAAGCAGGCTCTGTACTGTCCGTCCAGAGCTCAATGTGGGGCTCCCACTCAAAAACCGTGAGATCATGACTTGAGCCAAAACCCAGAGTCAGACGCTTAACTGACTGATCCACCCAGGTGCCCTTCATGAATTAGTGTTTTAAACATCACACTAACCTATGAGGTAGGTATTGCTGTTATCTTCAGTTAACCAGTGAAGTCATTAACAGGCTCAAAAACATCGACTAATAAATGGTGGCACGATAAATAGAACCTGGGACCTTCTGGTTCTAAAACAATGAACTTATATTGCTTATAATGTAGTCATTTGACTTCTAATAATAACAGAACTTCCTGCTAAGAGCATTTAGAGGTTCAGAGTGAGGCCTGAAGTCAGAATGCCTGGGTGGCTCTGCCAGTTGCTAGCTATGCACTGTTGGACAAGTTATATCACCTCACCTGTGAAATGAACTCAGTAAGTGTCCCTTCCCATAAAGTTGTTGTGAGATAATCCATGTGAAGCACGTAAACTAGTGCTCAGTACTTTGTGAGCATCCAAACTGTTTTAGGTACTATTATCACTTACTTAATGACAGTATCTTTCCTAATAATCACAACGTTACCACTTACAGCCAGAAAACATATGTACAAGTATACACTAATTCACAGGTCTTGTTTGACCTACTGATTCCCACTTGCTGATACAATCAAAGTAAGATAGTAATAATGCAGAATAGCCTCTTACACAGATCTGGCTTGGTTATAAGGTTTAAACATCAATTGCTATTTCTATCCCAAGCCATTTTAAATGAGCTGGTTGTTTATTTGTGAGCATTTAAGGAGAAAGTATAAAGTAGAGTGAAGTAACAGCTCCATTATGTACACCAAGGATTTGGATTCTGCACGGTCAGTGGGTAGGAAAAATCTGGAATTATTTCAAATCATCCTTGTATTGTACAATTGTATCTCTCTGCCTTCTGTATAAGCATAATAGCTACCAAAACCTCTAGTGAACTAACAAATAGGCATGAGAAACCATGTGTGTTTACATCTGTTTCCAAATAGCCCATAGAAGCCACAGGCAGTTTATATAACCTTAGAATATTGGAACTGTCCTGGGCTGGTGTGTTTAAAGCTAACTCCCCTAAATCTAGACCCTCTGAGGCCACAGGTTCAGATTCTCCTTGAGTTTGAATTCCAGCCCTGCCACCTAACTAGATGGATGACCCTAGACATGTCCCTCCAACTTCTGTTTTCTCACTGGAAATGTATAACTGATAGCACTACCTTCCTCATGAGTCGTTGTGGCCTTTAAGTGAATCCATATAATTGGATAGATTCTGTATTATGGTATACTGTGTTCTCAATAAGTTTTAGCAAATGCAATTTTATGAGTATTCTTATTGCTTATCTCACTCAGAATGGAATATTACTGTAATTTTAGCCTATCTTTAGATTCTGCATGCTTTAAAAAAGTTTAAAAGGAAAGTAAACCATATTCTATGAAAGTTAAACCACTTAAGGAGAGTAAGAAGATGTGCCTTGTATTTGCAAAATCTTATATTCCCCTAAATCCCAGGTAATAAAAGCCACCTTTTTGTGCTAAGTTTTTAATCATACAAAATTATCAAACCATCAAGTAACATTTACAAAGTGCTTGCATGGGTGTAACATCAGACTGAGTGCTATAATATAGCAATTAATGTTGATATAATATATAAGTAGTATTTTTCAAAGTCTCAAATATGGTTATAAACTAATTAGTCTCAATTCTTGACTCTTTTTACAAGAATATAGGATTTGAAGTCTGGTTGGAAAAGACTGAAATCACAGGCCAAAAGGCAACTGAATTCTTCAGATGTCCAAGTCCATGTTCAGATTTTAGTTCATGGGCAGGAATATTAAATATTTTATGTGTCTTTGATCTAAATTGATGGGTTTAGATGTTGAATAAGAGAAACCACATGGGAAAGGCCTTAAAATCAAGACCTTCTTGAAGTTTCTCATAAGCGTGCTTTTCTTCTATGAAGACTATCCCTTAATTTTATAGAAGCAAATTGCAGTTCCCTCTCTCCTTTGCAATTGCAAAGAAATGTGGCTCTGAAAATGCAAAACGCTATACAAATACATAGGTATCCACAATCCTCCCAATTTTCATTTTTCTCTTGATTATTTTTGTTTGTTTGTTAGAGAGAGAGTGTGTGATAAGGGGAGACAGCAGAGAGGGAGGGAGAGAAAGAAAGAGATAGAAAAAGAGACAGAGAGAGAGACAGAGAGAGAGAGAGAGAGAGAGAGAGAGAGAGAGAGAGAATCTTAAGCAGGATCCATGCCCAGCACATGGGTCAAAGAGAGGCTTGATCCCATGACCCTGGGATCATGACTTGAGCTAAAATCTAGAGTTCGATGCCCTAACTGACTGAAACACCAAGACACCCCATCATTTTTCTCTTGATCTTTACTTCTTTTTTTTTCTCTAAAAGACTGACAACATTTTGAGACAAGGTTAGTATTCCAAAACACACCCACAATGGGAAAGCAGCATAACTTTATAGGAAAGTTCGTAGGCCTGGCCATCAGCATCATAGAGAATCCCAAACCCACCACCTTCAAGATGTATGCCTCTGAAAATTAGATAAGCTTTTTTGCTTTGTCTCTATTCTATATACTTCACTAGTTATCTCTAAAATAGGGATAACACTAATATCAATGTCACAGGTTTCTTTTTAAGGTTATTATAATAGCATAAATTAAAAACAAAAACATTTTTGTCATATCCATTTTTAAACATGGTAGCCATTTTCGTTAGAACAAAGAATCTGTATAATCCCACTATATCCAGGAAGCTTTAGCAATAGACGGATAGATACACAGGGCATGTTTCGTTCATTGTACATATCATTTATAGCTAGAGTAGCTATCTCTGAGATAGTGGTTCTCAAGCTAGACTATACATCAGAATCACTGGGGAACTTAAAAATACTGATTCCCAGGCACTATCCCTAAATAATCAAATCATGATCTCTGGAAATGGGACCCTTGGCATTCATTGACATTTTCCTAAAAGTAAAAAATCCATATTTCATGTTACTCTCTGAATTCTATATCTTCTTTATCTTATTGATCTTACCATTTTGAGGTTAAAGGTGCTGTTTTTATTTATTGCATTATTAATAATCACTTAGAAGCTGGATACATTTGGATATGTTACAGAGAAATGTAGATTTGACTACATAGGGAGATTTCAGGATTTTAAACATGGCATCTGACAGGAAACCTTCACAAAAACTCAAATTTCATCTCTACCACCCTTCCACTGTTTTTTTTTTCCTCTCAACCTTTGGAAAAGTAGTGATTTTATCTCCTCCTGCTACTTGTGACCTAAATATTTTCCATTCCTAAATTTTTGCTTTCCTTCTGCAAAGCTTAATAACTTATAATATCTGCAGCATTGCTAATTGCAGTTAGAGACTCCAAGATTGGCCTAAACAAATATATATTAATTTTGTTTTCTATAGTGGTTTCTGACTACTTGAGAGATCCCACCAATATTTTTCCAGCTAAATCATTATTAATTCTTATCTATGGATTTATATACTATGGTTCATTGGTAGAAGGACCAAAATAATTCAGTGACACGTATCTAGACACAGGGGATGAAATATCATCTATGAGTCTTAAACTCAGGGGAAGCATCTATGTTAATGAATGAGATGGCCTCTAATAATTTTCTTTACTGATACCACCTTTAGGAGTTTAGATTATGTTAAGCTAGGCTTGTAATAAATTACATATGCTAACTCTCTTACTTGTCTGTAAAATCTTATGTAAAACTATATTCCTTAATTAAATGAATTTCCCAATGGAAAAAAAAAGTGCTAAGACTTGAAAACTATGTAACTTCTCTTAACTACTCAGAATAAAAGAAGGAGAGAAGTGGGGTATCTGAGTGGCTCAGTTTAAGCATCCAACTCTTGATTTCAGCTCAGGTCATGATCTCAAGGTCGTGAGATCAAGCCCCACATCAGGCTCCACATTGGGTATGGAGCCTGCTTAAGATTCTCTTTCTCCCTCTGCCCTCCCTGATTCATACTATCACTCTAAAAAAAGAGAGGAGAGACAATTAAGTGGCTCTGCCTCCACCATACTCTGTGCCAAGTGAGCAAATGACTACTCATTTAATAGAGTCCACAACAACAAAACTTATTCTGCTTTGAATAGGTGCCCTCCCTTAATAAAAAGGAAGAAAAACCTATAGAAATAAAAATGGTAGAGAATCATATTGTGATTTTGTTGTTTTCCTACAAAAAGTACAGAGAGGAGAAATATATATGGAAACAGTTTTGTGAATTGAAGGAAACTTCCCCTCATCACAATACAGACACAACATAATTTAAGGAATTTGTAGTTTGCTTCCTAACTAACAAGCCAAAGTTTCACAGCTTTGAGAGCTCTAATCAGGTTGCATTATATCTGTCATCTGCAATCTGTATTTTTTTAAATAATGCAATTTACTCATTTTCGCAGGTTAAATTGTTTTTCTGGAAGCATTTAAGGAGCAGTGCCTTCATCTGAGAAGTATAAATAAGGTGTATAATGTGAGAAACCTGAGTCAACCCAAACTTTATCGTCCATCTTTCCATATGGAACTCATCACCAATCTGTTCTATCTCCACTACCACCCTGCTCAGGCTACCGACACTCCTAGACTGCACCACTGAACACACCCCTTGAGTGGGCTACCGACATCCTTTCTTATTCCCTCTCCTGCATTTTCCCTCTCCATCTAGAGACATATATATGCAATCCTTATCAACACAAATCTGGTTTTGTCACTCCTTCTTGAATCCCTTCCCAACCCAGCCTTGAAACCCTTTCATCTCCCACCTAAGCTTTCAGAATTGTCCTGATCTCCCCCATCTTGCCTACTGATCTCCAGCCCATTGTGCTTCTTGGCTTTCTCCCTCACTACCATCACTACCCCCAACTGGGATTCACAAGATAAAACCCTCTTATCTTCCTGACACTCCTAATTTACCCCTACTCATCCTTCAGATTTCAGATTAATTGTCACTCCACTAGGGAAATCTTTCCCAATCTCTCTGCATAGGTTAATTTCCACACCTCTCTGTCTCAGAGCACTGTATATCTTAGCACTTATCACAATTGCAATTTTACAATCACTGCTAATTATTTGATTAGTATCTCCCCCATTAGACTGTGTTTATTCACCATTATATCTTTACTGCCTTGTACAAGTCTATCTCTCAATAAAGCACCCAATAAAGTAAATGTTAATCGAATGAATTAATGAATTAAAAAGCTCAATTCCCATGTATATGAAACATTAAAAAGAAATCCCACAATTAGGAAATACTGAAGCCTAATGTACTGCAACAAGTGCTAATAAAAAAATGTCAAACAGAGAGACAAGTACCACATGGATTACAATAATCTATCACTTCCTGTCTAATAGGAAGCTGTGGTTCTTAGGAAGAAAGAAAACACAATTATGAAATACGGCATAATGCCAAATAGGTTATAATCCAAAAAGCTCTGGGGGTAAGATGATTCCTATGTTTCAGGCTTGGTCAAACTAATTTCCAAGCATATATCTTACATTGGAAACAAAATCCTTAACACTTGACCCTAAATATGTGTGAAATAATTCAAGAGTCTTATGTATCAAAGGTTAATTATGTGCTTTCCCAATTAAATGTCTTTTAGGCATGCCAGACCACTCTTAGAACATAACTTTGAAAATATTTTTAGAAATTAAGGTTTTTTAAGTTCCCATTTTCTAGAGGTTTAGAGAGGTCTCCATTTACTTAGCCACCTTGAGAACCTTTAGCTCTAAACATGATGCCCAAATTCCTAAAAGTGGTATAGTGGAGATATCACAGATTCTGAGTTTTTATTTTAATTTAGAATCCTGGTACCTGTATTTATATCATATGCATAATTTGCAAAAAGTTATTTTCATATCTCCAAACTTCATGTGCCTTAGGTGTAGAACTACATCTAATACTGTATGGAAAAGACCTACCATGGTGTGAGGGGTACACTGGGTGCCCAAATTATGCTAGTTCTTGTCCTCTTATTTTTCTTCCTCATTTGTCTCATCATTTTGATTATTCAAGACATTTGAAAAGCTTTGATATCTGTATGGCATATTGTATATGTTTAGTTTCAAATCACATTTTACCTCATCTGTCCATGAGATGGATATAAAAGTTCTTGCAACCAAAGATCGGAATGACTTTTTCATTCTGATAAGTACCTTTATTTATAGAAAGATAGCAATCAAGAGCACACATGAAACTGAAAGACAGAAAGGACCTTTTGAAAAGGAAGAGGAAGGAGTACATGTAACCTGTGTCATTTTCAGATTGAGGTTCTCTGACATGTGGTTTGCCTGAAGGAAATAATAAGTGATACCAAAGAATTTAACAAAACCTCTTCTACAACTAAAATCTTCTCTCAAAGGACCACCTTGGTGTGGAAATCTGAGAGGCACACACCCAACTTCACTGGAAAGAGTGATTTTGAAACCAACAGCTAATTTCCTCCAGTCAGCTAGGAAAGGTTTCCCTTTGGCCATGTAATGTACATTAGAAAGAAAAATTGTTTTCTCTCTCTCTCTCTTTCTTTTAGGTTCATTGTATTTTTAAACAGAGTTAAAATCACTTAAATCTTCTTGCTCAAAAACTTTTCTTTTGCAAATGAAGGTGAGAATTTGAGGGTTTAAATCTATAAAGGCTTGTCTTGGATGTTTTGTCTCAGCCTCCCAAATCAAGTTTCTCTGTTTAGACCTAAATATAATTGTGACATTGAAGTATCCATAATGTTGGTCCCTTTGTAAAACGAAACAAAATGAACAGAGACTCTGATAGCTTGCAAGTAGAAGTACAGCTTTGAAAACAAATCCAAAGAAATGACTGAATAAAACCTCTGTTAGAATGTCTATTGAATTACTGACATTTGACAGAAGCATCCAGCTAATTCTTAGCCTGAGGTGATGAATAGCACCTCTCCAAATGAAATACTCTGGCTTAGATCCCGTTACAAAAAAAAAAAAAAACAAAAAACAAAACACTTAGTAAATGATGACTTTATTCCATGGAAGTGATACTTGCACAAGGAAACGGTTTCATTATTGCCGTATATTACTCCAATAGTAGCCAGAAACATTGCTTAGGGGTTAAGAATGTGGACTCTAACTTGGGGTTGCCTAAATTGAAACTCTGGCTCCATCAATTACAAACTGCGATCCTGGACAGGTTATATAACCTCACTCTGCTTCAGTTTTCTCATCTGCAAGCTGGAGATAATAATATTTTGTAGGATTGTTGAAAGTTTAAATGACAAAGCATATATATGTATATTAGTAAGCAATGTCAGCTACAATTTGGTCACGAAGTCCAGAAACATAAATTAATGTTTACTGTACAAAACCAACATATTAAGTGACCAATTAATGCCTACACCTGACAAGCTAGAAGGTCACCTAGAGGAGTTCCCTTAGGATGACGTACCACCCCATTATGCTAGAGTGGTAAAGGACTAATTGGATGATAATTTCCAAATCTGCATCGGCTGATGTGGCCACGTGAATGGGCTACACACTCACTAGATTTGAACTCCCTCAATTACTTTTTCTGGCATATGCTAAAGACAGGTTTTCTCAGAAAAAAAAAAAATCTAAGAAACAAATCATTACAAAGCATCACAGATATGCATAGTGGAGATGCTATGGAAAAGCATTGTCATTGTTGCAATTTCACACAGTGTGAATTTCAACAGATCTATGCATTGCTAATGAGGGACAACCTATGGAATGTGCCATGCAAAATTATTGACCAAATCATAGACAAATGTTATCATGTTATTTCTTACATGTTCAGATTTCTGAGAGCCCAGCATGTTAATACTGATGGTAGTCGATTGAGCTTTTGCCTACCACCATTAGGAATTTCTCCCTGCCCATACACTTAAGAAAAGACTGGTATTGTGAAGAGGAGCCTTCTCTTAGATGTCTTCTTCTAGGACAACAGACAGAGTCAATAATAAGCTACTCAAAAGGTGAGGATAGAAAATTCTTCCTAAGAGTTTAGGTAGAGACATCTTAGAGTCTTCTGTCATAATGTAAATGGATTTATTTCCAAAGCAAGAAACAGTTGAGAGCAGTGTCATTTTGATGGTGAAGAGAAAGGAGAGATTCAGGGCACATGACAATGCTTGGGGAAAGTCAAATCTAAGATCTTATAAATAAATTAAAATTCTGGTAGAAGCAGAATTTGAATCCAGATTTATCTATAAAAATCTTTGCTCTTTCTGCTTCTGGACATATTTTACAGTTCCTATTATGTGCCAGAAATCATGCTAGCTAAGGAATTGCCAGATTTAGCAAATAAAAATACAGGATACCCAATTAAATCTGAATTTCAGATAAATGATGAATAATTGCTGGACATAATTATATCTCATGCAATATTGAGGACATATTTATATAAAATAAATTATTTGTTGTTTTTCATCATTAATCTTAAAGTCAAGTTGATTTACCAGATGAAATACAGTGTACCTAGTTAAATTCAAATTTTAAGTAACAATAAGTGATTGTTTAGTGTAGCTATGTCCCATGCAATACTTGGGATATATTTATATGAAATAAATTACTTGTTCTATTTCATCAGTAATCTGAAATTAAAATTTAATTGGGTGCACTATATTTCTTCTGGCAACTCTATGCTATCTCTATACATTCTCCCTTAATCCAAATTTGCAAAAGTTAGAAGAATTCACCGTTTTTTCCAGTTCAAATAGATAATAAATGATCAACTTTGAATTAAAACCCTGGCTTATTTCACTTCAGAGTGTGTGCTAGTGGGGATGAGGGGTTTAGACTGCTCTATAAGGTAGACAAGGGATACAGAAAGGGAAGGGATTGTGCCAGGACAAAATCCACCTATGTCACCATTTTGGTCTGGGCTCTGGTTCTGCACTTGAAGTTTTCTCCTTTTTTTTTTTTTCATTTTAAATTTATTTATTTATTTTGAGAGGGAGAAAGGGAGAAAGAGAAAGAGTTCGGAGGGGAGAGGCAGAAAGAAAGGGAGAATCCCAAGCAGACTCCATGCTCAGCATGGAGCCTCGCCCAGGGTTCATTCCCACAACCATGAGATCATGTCCTGAGCTAAAATCAAGAGTTGACTACTTAACCACCTGAGCTATCCAGGAGCCCCGGTTTTCTCCTTTCTTAAATTCAGTTCGATCTATTTACTCCATGAATTTGGTTAAATGGAAAAGAATGGGCAAATATTTCTTCTCTTATAAATCCATAAACAGCACGCCAATTTTCTTGAATCAAAATTCAGGATGTACACTCTGAAAATAAGCTGATAAATGAATGAAATATTGAAAAATAATGATGGTCACAAAAATCTGATGTAAATAGTCACTTAACCCATAATTCCAAGTCCTTTATGAGCACACAATAAACTATGTTCCTTCATTTGGTGGTACAACACTTTTTTTTTCTTACATTAATACCACTTACTGGCATTAATATAATTTCTCATTTGTCTTTAGTGGTTTGCATTTTCCACCTATCAGTATCAGAATCCCTAGATTACATTAAAACCTCTAAAGAGAGATTTATAAGACATATAAGAATTCTTGATAGTAATAATACACCTCCAGTTTTTAATTAATTTCAAATATATTTCTATATCATTTACCACAAACTAATTCAAATAATCGACCTAGAGCACTGGAGTTAAAGAGAAATCTAAACTGGAGACTCATGTGATAGTATTTCCTTTTGCATAATAAACCCAAAACACATGAGTTGCTTCTGTTTATTCATCTGTTTTTTTACTGAGTGGACATAATCTTTTGCACACACCTACCACTCTCTCATCTGATACCACTCAGAACAAATGCCTTACCTTGGTTGGATATTATATGTGGGTTGGATTGGATGTTGAATACAGGTTGGATGTTGGCTGAATGGTTGGATGTTGAATATGTATTACTGCAGGATATGTTATCCCTCTAATTAATGCAATCTAGTCTAGAAAGAGATTTATATCTGATAATACAACTTGAATAGAATAGAATCCAAAGTACTACCTGAAATAGACTCTGGCTGATTTACTAATAGATTTTTTAAAACTAATGTTCATTTCTGAGACCATTGTACTTAGTGTTGATCTGTAATAGCAAAAAAAATACTAAAAAATCTGAGGATTTTATTTTATTTTATTTATTTGGAGAGAGTGAGAACAGAAGCAGGAGAGGGGCAGAGAGAGAGAGGGAGAGAATCCCAAGCAGGATCCACGCTGTCAGCGCAGAGCCTGATGTGGGGCTTGAACTCATAAACTGTGAGATCATGACCTAGGTGGAAACCAAGAGTCAGACACTCAACCAGCTGAGCCACCCAGCCACCTATGGGGATTTTGTTTTGTTTTGTTGTTTGAAAAGTACAGATCATGACTCATTAGCAAGTAGATTAAGCCATTTGGAATGGGAAAGATGAGCATGCATAGTACATAAAGTGGCAAAGTATTATTTTTATGCTCCTTAAATCCATAGATCTGAGTCAAAAACATTTGAAATCCTACGTACTTTTTTGCTTGGCAAAAAAAAAAAAAAAATGTTCTCTTGTATAAATAAGTGTTCCCTTAGAACCTTATCTAAAGGGAAACATTAGCCTTACTTATTAGAAAATCAGAGTTATTGATACCTTTAATAATTAAATGTCACTTTTATTACCCTTTGGTTCATCATTTTCATGGAAGATAGTTTTAGACAACTATTTATATACCAACAGTGGCTGCCTCAATCTCAAAAACTTTGAAATCCTTTATAATATGAAATTCATCCCCCCTAATGCTAATATCTTATCCATTTCTGCAGCTGCAGAATTGCCAGATTTTGTCTCTCTTCGGTATCTGCCATGAAGCTCTATTCCAGCTCTGGCCTTTTCGTCTGTAGTCTTTCAATATAACCTCCTAATGAGAGGCATCTTTTTTTAACCTCTCTTAATCTCTCTCTCTCTCTTTTTCTTCCCCCTCCCCAACTCTTCTTTATCGCACATGAATGCCTAAAGTACTACATGGTGGCGTATGTCATTTGATTATTCCAAAAGATCTGTAAGGTAGAAGAGAATGTTGGAAAGAACCCCAACTGATTCCACCAAATGCCTGCAGCATGCAAAGCGCTTGTTGAGATGTTATCAAGTATAATCCTCACGATAAGTTTGTGAAAAGATATAATTGCTTGCCTATCATTACTGGGGCACAGAGTGTTAAACTGGGTAGCAGATATATTGACAGACCAGCTGAGATGCACAGAAGAAAGATTGTTTGTACAAGTCACAAGAGAGATGCAGTGAAAGCAGGACGGATTTCTAGTTTAGTGCTGGCTCCTTCCCCCTAAACACTCACATACTTTTGTGCCTTTCTGGAGAAATGATAAAAGAGTTAGTGGCTATATTATGAGCATTTCCTTCTAATACATTGGCTTCCAACAGTGTTTTTATGGCATATTTGCAGTTTTAGCAGCTTAGAAATATAAGAGTGGTATGTATTGTTTTCCTAATCTAACAACAGCAATGATAATAACAGAATATCTAGTTTGTTTCTCACTTTTGTTTGTTTGTTTTCATTTTGATGAATGCAGGAGGCCAGATAATAGAGCTCTGGGTATTTAAGCTATTTTCTGCAATAACAACAAAAATTGATTTGTCCCATCATTATCCCTAAAGTGCCAAGTTTTGAGGTCATAAATTATTCCAATCTCGAAAGTAGTCAACTTCTGTTCAGCTCTGAACTGGATGAGATTGTCAGATTCTAAGATTTGAGTCCTATGCTGCTGTGATGAGGAGAGTAAAAAGCATGTAAAATAAATGATTTGCCCAAGGGATTCACATTTATGATTGATTATTGATCTTTTGAAGGGTTTTCTGTAAGTAGAAAAGTTTTTGCATTAAACCTTATTCTAGAACACGATCAAAACATCTTTTACATACAACTTTAACATGGTAACATAACCTATTTTTTTAAAGGCTTGTTTAGGAAGAGGACTCTGGTGCCTGGTGGCTCTCATTTTATGTGACTTCCCTGCTGCCTTTGACATTGTTGACAACCAATTCTTCAAATTCTCTTTTGTCCAGGTTCTGACACTTTCTTTTTCTGATACATCGTCTTGCCTTTTTGACAAGTTCTCCTTAATTGGCTCTTCTTGCTTCTATCTTCCAGCTGTGGGGTAGTCCTTGCTCCTCTGCTCATTTGACTTTATTTCCATACTCTCAGAAAATTAAGCTCTTTCTATGGCAGCTTTCTCACAATTTTTTCTCTGAATTACTCCTGGCAGCAGCAGTAATTAATGCAGATTCATTCCATCCTGTGTTTCACCTTAAAAATGTTATTTATTTTCTTTTTCATAATACTTCACTGGAAGCACACATAATAATTTTTTTTAGAATTGTGAAAAATTTTAAACATTTTCCTCATATTTTGAAGTATATGTCCAAGTTTTATCTCATTGAATCCATGGCTTTTATGCACCCCTGGCTCTAGTCAGGTCCCTTGGAGCAGGAATACTATCTGAGAGGCTCTGTCTTAAACTCTCTTTATCTCCAGCTCTGACCTGCAGCTCAAGTTCAGGCACACTTCTGACTGGTCAGGATTTTACTTGGCAGTTCCGGCAAATATCTGACATGCAACATGTTTAAAGCCAAACATATAACCTTCCCTTCCAAACTGACTCCTCTCTCTCTCTCGAAACAGTATTATGATGTTCCCAGTAACACGAGATAAAGATTTCAATATTATTTTCAATTCCTCTTTTAATTTGCATATAAAATAATTAAATCTTATTATTATATTCTACTTCTCTTTCTTACTTCCTCATAGTCTAACATCTTCCAGAGTACATGCAAGGATCTTTAACCTTTTTGGAGTCACAGACTGTTTGGGTCAACAGAAGCTCATGTACCTCTCCCCACAGGATCTATATTGTAGTACATACATTTTTTTTCTTTTTTTTATTTCAAGTTTTTATTTAAATTATAGTTAATTAACATATGTGGTAAAATTGGTTTCAGGTCTGGAATTTAGTGATTCATCACTTACATACAATACCTGGTGCTCATAGCAAAAATAGCCATTTAGCCCATCCCCCACCACCTCCCTCCATCAACCTTCAGTTTGTTCTCTATAGTTAAGAGTCTCACATGGTTGGGGCACCGGGGTGGCTCATTTGGTTAAGCGTGGGACTTCAGCTCAGGTCATGATCTCATAGTTCATGGGTTTGAGCCCCAAGCTGGGGTCTGTGCTTACAGCTCAGAACCTGGAGCCTGCTCCAGATTCTGCGTTTTCCTCTCTCTCTGCCCCTCCCCTGATCTGTCTGTCTGTCTCTCTCTCTCTCAAAAATAAATAGACGTTAAAAATAAATTAAAAAAAAAAAGTCTCTTATGATTTGCTTCCATTCCTTTTTTTTTTTTTCCCTTCCCCTATGTTCATCTGTTTTGTTTCTTAAATTCCACATATAAGTGAAACCGTATGGTATTTGTCTATCTCTGACTGACTCATTTCGCTTAGCATAATACACTCTAGCTCCATCCACATGGTTGCAATGGCAAGATTTCATTCTTTTTGATGATGGAGTAATATTCCATTGTATAGCTATGCCACATCTTCTTTATACATACATTTTTGGGGGGGTTCAAATTCCCTACCCCAATAAAATGGCTTTAGCATCTAGCTTCCTTTCCTCCAAGACTTCCAAATTGCTGTCAGATTTATCTCCCTTAAATACAGTCTTTATTAAGCCATCAGCCAACTCAAAAATGTTATACTATATACACTATAAACCACTCATAGCATAAAATGAAAGAGTTGGGTGACGTTTTAATATGTATTAAGGGTTTATTTGGCTCAGCACTCTATACATATTATTATAGTTAAGACTCACAGTACAATTACCTGATAATATTATCTTCTTTTTATAAGAAGGAAAAGGAGACATACATATTTAGGAGGGCTGGAATGCAAATCCAAGTCCCTCTTACCTCAAACTTTATAATTTTTCTCTTACTCCAAGTTGCCTTCATTTGTTCTCTTGTCTCAAATCCAAACACTTTACTTTGCCTTACATAAATGTTTTTTCCCCAAAACTTTTTCTAACTTTGTATTCCATGACTATCTTTTTATGAGTTGGAATTCTCTTATTATTCTCCCCCAAATTTGACATGTACATAAGTTTTCATACGTTGCCTTCTCATCTAAGAAAAGGAAAAAACAATCAATGGTCCTTGCCCTTGCTATCCAACTCCTTCCCATCTTTCAAGGCACACTTTAATTTGTGATTTCCTCTTCCATAGCTTCCCCTATGAACATACAATCAGTAATTTTAAACATACATTCCATTGTCATTTTCTTTTAGTATTTTGTCTGCAATCATTTTGTACTATTCTTAGCTTAGTGCTATATATAACCTCTCAACCCAGTAAACTATAGACAGTTGAAGGAGTCATGCAATTTAATTTACAAACAGCAGGGGCTCCCTATATCTGTTGAATGAATGATTACATATGTATGCATAAGTGACCCATTTTCCAGGCATACAACCCAGCCACAATTTTCTAATCTTTATTTTCTCTAAGCTTTGTGAATTCTTTATGAAGTAGAGTGACAAAGAGTGTTGATTTTTTTTTCTTTAAAATGTTATTTAAGCATTCACTTTAACCACACTGGAAACATATACTGAACCCTAAAGGGAGCCCTACGTTTAAAATGGTGAAAAGGGAAATTTCCCTCAACTCTGTGGTTCTTAAATAGGCCATTAGGCTTTTCTTCTGTCAATACTTATTTTCTCAATCAGAATGAGAGACTGTTACAATTTGCCTTAAAAAACAAGAGAAATAGAACTTGTTCATTCTTGAAAATCTATTAAATCATATGTTTAGTGTTAACCGGCCTGGGCATTGACATGAAATGTTGAGAACTATGTCCAGCAAGCCCACAAGTACATCATCTGCATGACCCTAACTAGAATATTCCCATTAGCTGATGTCTGTGTAGCCGTAAGCCAGGGAGTATATATAGTACATTTTCAGAGAAGCAAGAAAAAATTAAAAATTCCCAAATAATACATAATAAATCACAGAAAGGGCCTAATATGAAAAGATTACTTCTTTTCTCCCAATTTCAATATTATATGGTTTGTTCTGTCCCTATATGTAAAAGAACTGGGTACCCTAAAGAAATCTGAAACACGAATGTTTATGTTTACTTATTTAGTCCTGTATATGTACCACCTTTTTCAGTAGGAGGAAAAATAGGCAATTCATTCATTCTTTTAATAGTTATTGTGTTACTACTCTAGACTATAACCTCTGCCTTTTCTACCTATTGAGCGATTATCCTTCAGTAAGACATCAGGTTTCTCTCGCTAAATTGCATTTCGTCTGGAAATCACAGACAGCTATAAGCTTACCTCCTTTCAATCAACACTAGAATATGCATTTACTTCAGACACTCAGTAGTATGTACATTTTTTAAGGAAATGTCTAGTTGAAGTATACCATGTAATACAGAAAATGTACCACTCTATTAATTTTCAGAGAGGAAACACATCCATGAAATCATCAAGCAGTTCAGGAAATCAAACAATATGAACACTTCTAAAAGTCTCCTTGTAGTATCACTAGACTCCACCCTCCTTCTGCAAAGGCACATCACTATCTTGACTTGTCCATTTTTTAAATTTCTGAAAGCCTGGCTCTTATGTTTACCTGAAACTCACCATCTTGTCATTTACATCCTTAAGCCTGTTAATCACATTTGTTTTAAAATCTCTGATTGATAACTCCAGTATCTAGTTCTCCAATGGGTCTTTCTATTGTTTGCTTGTCTTATTTTGGTCATTTGATCCCAAGTCCTGGTATAGTTGATAATTTTTTGTTTTGAGTGTGAAATACTATGTAGGAAAGATTGAAATGATGTTTTGAAGCTTTAGAAGACATTACTTTCCTCCAGATTCAGTCTTTCTTGTTTCTGGAATTTAATTTGAGACTGAGTTTTGATGTTCCTGAAGGCTAGTTTAATTCTGAACTTACTTAAATACACATTTCTTCTCATGGGTAGGAATAAAGGTCACTTCTTTCTAAACAGTCAGGTAATAAAATTTGCATGGACTCATATTCTCTTTGACAAATACCAGGAAATGTAGCTTTAAGTGTTGTGTTCTACTGAAATCATTCTACCTCTTCTACCTTCCATTATTGTTTGACTTTTGCTATTCTTTATACATTTATGATTGCATTATATTGTTACTTTTATGTAAATTTTCTCAAATTTTTTTGTGGAAGAGGATGGCATAAGAATACCAAATAAATAAACATAGCTATATGGGGTTTGAAAAATGTTTGGGTTATATTTCAAGGTTCTACCACCCAATAATTTTAATTTTGTTTTTTGGTGGTGCTGTCATCTGCTTGCTTTTGGTCTGATTTGGTTCACTCAATATTTCTTCTTAGGAATTTTGTAATAACATCTGAATTATCTGGAAAATGGTCCCTCTCCAACTCCCATAGTTCTAGTGGGCATGTTAGTTTCCTAGGACTGCCATCACGAAGTACCAGAGACTGGGTAGCTTAAGACAAGAAAATGTTTTTCTATCATAGGTTAGGACAGAAGTCCAAAATTAAGGGCTTAGCAGTGTTGGGTCTTTTGGGGGGCCTCACAGAGAGAATCTGTTCCACGCTTTTCTCCTACTATTTGCTGGCAAATTGGCACATGGTGAACTCCCTGTGTTTTCACGTTGTCTTCCCTTTGTATATGTCTGTCTCCCTGTCTCTCCTTCTCTTCTCATAAGGACACTAGTCATATGGGATTAAGGACCCACCCCACTCTAGTATGACCACATCTTAACTAAGTTCATGGATGGGAATTCCTGACACTCAAAGCAGAAACAAATAAATCCCTTTATTTGTTTATCTATGAGATTGTTTTCTGCAATTAGAAATTGTTTCTTTGTTTTAATGAAAGGATTTTCAGTAGAACCAAGCACAGGACAATTTTGAATGTTAGCTGGAAGGCAAGTGAGAGAGAGGGAAATGAGTGTGAATTGAAAATTTTTTCAATATATCTATTGACACAGTTTGAATCATTGGGTCTGTTTCCAGTTTTTTTAATTCATCAAACAATCTAGGTATGTACCAATGATAGATTGGTTAAATAAATTAATGAAATTTGCATTCGAAATATTGTGGTGCTATCAAAATTGTAGGGTGGATTTATGTGTACTTACATAGAAAGGGCTCAAATGTTAAGTAAAAAAATAAGCCATGGAACGAGGTGTGTATTTTGATATCATTTATGAAAACCATGCTTGCACACATATGCACCTACATACATACACACTTAGAAATGTATACCAGAGGGTATATCTAAAACTGCTGATACTGGGGGCAAAGAGAAAAGATTTCTAATCTTATCCTTCTATGTATTCTTTCTTCATATATTGCCATATATTCATTTACTACTAGCTTCATTAAAATCAAACAGGTCATCAACACAAAAGGAAATAATCTTGGCAGTGTTTCTTGCCTTCTTTGATAGGCTGTGTTTTCCTTCATTCCCATGTGTTCTCATAGTTGTAGAGACGGTTGGCCTTTGAAAAGCATGTATGTGTGGCACATACATAAGTACCTGCGGGGAATAAGAAGTTATCAGTGGTGAATAAAGAATGCTGAGCTGAGGCTGAAGTGGACAGGAGATCTGTTCCTTAGCCTTAGGCTATTGCTGTCACGGGGCCATTATGACCCAGCATTGTGATCTTTATATATATTTCTTGATGCACATTTTTCAGTCTGTCTGTAGGATAAATTCCTAGAAGCTGTGCCGCTGAGTCCAAATAAATGTACATTTTAGATTCTGATTGATATAACTAAACAGAAGTCAATCACTATTACTGGGCTAGTATTACTAAATGGCTTTCCTCGGATATTTAGGTGAAGTACAGATTCTGGTCGGATCTTGGCGAGGGCTCCCAAAGTATAATGTGGCATTTTTATTTAATAAGAAAATTGGCTTTGCTTGCGTTCTCCCTTAGTGGAAATTTAAACTGCTTGGTGTCAAAAAATAGAGAAAAATGGCATTCGCTTCTCCCTTCTCATCCCCACACACATCAAAGCTGGTACAGCTGTCTCTGAAAAGTAGGCATCTTAAACTTACGATGAAGGCAACAATAGAGACAGAACTGAGCCTCATAGCAACAAATCAGATGCCTCTAGGAGAGCCAAATGGAACAGCACAAGGCCCTGTGCCAAAAATCCGAAGAGGCAGGAAGTGTCTTGGGATGGGCTCCAGCTGCAGCGGAAATGTGAGAAGCCTCAAATGGTTAAAAGGAAATAGTCTGCCAGGGGAGAGACTTGTGTGTTGCAGGAGGTGTTGCTACAAAGAACTTTCTCTAGCTCTTTCTTGTTGAGTTATTTAATACCACGCATATCAGTTTTCTTTGTACTGAATTTCACTGCACGAGGTAGGGAAGGGGTACGGAAGACAGATACTGATTTCACCTCTTCTGCTGATGCTGCCATCTCGTACTGCCTGTGACATCCCCATGAAAACACCACTGAAGGGTCAATGAGCTGGAAAATGGCTACTTTTATCCTCTAAAATAATACTTCACTGATATCTATGCTTGAAAATTCACACAGTATTTCAAGGATATAGATTTATTATGAAATGTAATTTTTGCTCTTAGGGAAGGCATATACTTTCATTAAAGGAACATTTCATCCAAAGGGCAAATATAAACAGAGATGAATGTATTCATCAGTTTGAAAATCTATATGATGAGGGAAGGGGCAAATAACATTACTCCTGTTAAAGATTCTATATCCAACAAAATGAGAACTAGTATGGTGTGACCTTAACTGAATATAATCTGTGATGCAATCTAGGATATTCATAACATAGCTTTTATTTGTGAAGTTTCTTTTTTGTATCAATTTGCAAAGCACTGTCACATGCCCTCACTGGCAAGCAATTTATGCCAGTTAGTAATCTCGTGAGTTTTGCAAAATAGGTGTTAAATTTGATTCACCCATGTTCCCTTAAGTCCCTTTGTAAAAAGGTCAGAGTCTAAAATTCAATAAACAATTCTGAGATTATAGACCTGAGAGGTGAAGTACGTTACCCAAGGTCATACTGGTTAGTAACAGAGTAAGACCTGCACTTCTGCAGAGCTCAGAGGCACAACCACTGAAGTCCTACTTGCTTTTATCCTCTCTCTCTCTTGAGAGACAACGTGGGCTCTTTGTCATCAGGCTTTTCTCTGGTTCACTGTCAATAACAGACATTATGATTTCAGAGCCGCTCTCCACACTGAGAAACTTTTCTTCGTACTGAACTACTTACTACACTTAGTGTCATGTGGCATTAGTTGTGCAGTTTGGGCTCCATGGAAGGAACATTATTTTCACACTGAAAAGGATAAAATGCACATGAAAAGGCGCAATCAAGTCCAAACACAGGTATAAAGAGAGAATGAAAGAATAGCTATCAGCTTTTAATGAGCTCACACCTCGAAGGCTGAGAAACTTTGGTGTGATGAAAAGAGTGCAGGTTGTTGTATACAGGTTGAGTTTCAATTTTGACTTTTACCTTTTTTGCTGTGTGGAATATAATCAAAATACTTCTAGCTATTTTGAGCCTTGGATTCTTCAGTGATAAAGTAGGCATGGTAATAGCCATGTCATAGGGTATTTTTAAAGAGCTAAAATAATGTATGTAAAATGATTGTGCTTCTTGGGTGCTTAATACATTTTAGCTATAATTAATGCAGTATGAAATCAACTTAGTGAGATGACTTAGATTGCATGTGATTTCCAGAATATATTCTAATTAATAAGTGATTTATCAGAACTTTGGGGGGGAAATAAGTGGGTATTAAGACTTAGCAAGTATTCACTGAAATCAAATCATGATACATTGACCTTAATTTGTAAAGAGTGGTACTAGATCAGGGGTCAGCAGAGTAAAGCCTAGAGGTCAGATCTGGTCTGCAGCCTATTATATGGCCTGAGAACCATGAAGGTTTTTATATTTTTAAATGATTGGAAAAACAGCTTAAAAGATATTTCACTGCCTATGAAAATTATATGAAATTTAAATTGCAGTGTCCATAAATAAAGTTTACTGGAACACAGCCACACTCATTCACTGGCATTAGGTCTAAGACAGCTTTCCATTGGAATGACAGAGCTGACTTAGCCGCAACAGAGATCATATGACCTAGAGGCCTAAAGTATTTACTACCAAGCTTTTTATAGGAAAAGTTTGCAGACCTCATAGTAGAACATTAGGTCAGAGAAAGACCCCAGACACATTATATCTGTATTTCACCAAGTGTTTAAATCAGCCACCTGTGACAGAGGCAGCTAACTGAGGAACAAACACAAGTGCTGCTCCTCTATATTCTGTACATATTTCTGGAAGGTGCCTGCCCCCTATGATTATATATCCCAGGCTCCCTTCTTCGAGGTGTGTGGCCATGTGAAAAGCTTGGCCAATGAAATATGAGTGAAAATAACATGTATCATTTCCAAGACAGAGTTTTCAAGAAGCAGGAGTTCCTTCTCCTATGCATTTTACCCAGCAGGTTCTAGGGGATGGCTGAGCCACAAAACATATAGAGCCAGGGGCCCTGGACTGCATGTCAGAAGTGGCAACCTGCCCACCTGAAGCACCTGTTTTGGACTTCTATTTGAGTAAAAAATAAAGTTCTGTTGTATTATCACTGAAACTTGAGGAGTTTGTTTATTAGTGTCTCTCTAATTCACTCTTAAAATGTTCTGAAAAAGATAAGGCAATGTGTCTGAATGAAAATACATGCATTTAGTAATGATCATCTGTGCTCAAATAGGGTTGGTTAATCAATCGATGCCAACATGGATGGAAGAGGTGTAACACTTGCATTCTTCCATCCTTGCTCCCACACTAAGAACCAATACTGCAGGACAAAATGAGTAATTTTTAATGTTTTAAGCCTGCCTTTAGAAGAATTCTTTTGGTGCACCTGGGTGGCTCAGTCGGTTAAGCATCTGACTTGATTTTGGCTTAGGTCATGATCTCAAGGTTTCTGATATCGAGCCCTGCGCAGGGCTCTGTGCTGACAGGGTGGAGCCTACTTGAGATTCTCTCTCTCCCACTCTCTCTGTCCCCTCCCCAGCTCCTGTTCTCTCTATATCAAAAATAAATACATAAACCTTAAAATATTTTTAAAGACGATTCTATAATTATACAGGAGGTTGGATTAAAAATTCCTCTAATTCTGTCTTTCAGTCCTTGAATTTAATCATTAAATGCTTTCTTGTTTTAATCATGCATGTATTATTTTGTTTCAAAAATTTAAAGGTCAGTTAGATAAAAAGCAATTCTGTGACTTTGGTTTTCTATAAATTGACGATATACACAGGTCCTAAATATACAATTCAGGGACTTTTGATTAAGTTATTCATTTTGTCATACAGTAAATAAGGTACCCTGGGGAATAGGAAGATATGATGAAGGACTGGTGTACTTGTTAAGATATATCCATCTGCAAGTAAGAAAATACCAACTAACACTGGCTTAAATAATAGAAATAAAGGTATTTAATCATCTCACATGAAAGAAGTTTGCACCTGACTGAGATCATGTTAACTAAGAGATCTATGTTGCCATCATACACAGTAAGATCAATTAGTAGTTAGGTAATAAGTCATACTGACATCATATAGCTGATATGATATACTGAGAAGGGCTTATTGTTTCTTTGTTTTTATGGCCAAAAATGTATAATCTAATCATGAGAAAACATCAGATAAACTCACATTGTGGGACATTCTATTAGATAATTGACTAGTACTCTTCCAAAGTGTGAAGGTTATTTAAAAAAATAAATAAATTAGGAAAGATTGAGAAATTATCACAGATTGAAGGAGACTAAAGAGACATAATAACTAAATTCAATGTGGTAATTTGCAGTGCATCCTGAAATAGAAAAGAAGATATTAACAGAATAACTAGAAAAACCCAAAAATAGTCTATAGTATAATTAATAGTATTATACCAGCATTCATTCTTAGTTTTGATAATTGTATTATGGGTATGTAAGATGTTAACATTAGGAGGAGCTGGTTAAGGGCATATGGGAATTATCTGCTATTTTTGTCACTTTTCTGTAAATCTAAAATTATAAATATAAATATAAATATAAATATAAATATAAATATAAATAATATAAATATAAAAGCCTGGAGTTGGTAATTCCAGATGCAGTAGGGTGATGCAGGAACATCATCAAGAGCTAAAGATTTGTTTCTACTTTCCCATTCTGCCATTTTTCTTTGTTCCCTTTTTTCTCTAGGTCTAGCTGCATACCAGATATTCTCCACCGCAGCTCAGATCGACACATCTCCATCCAGCTCTATTCCTGGGCAACTAGCCTTCTATAGGGTTACCAACTGCTCTGTGGCTTCTGGTCAGGCAATGCCTGCAGAAGATCAGCATGCAAAAAAGAGTGGGTTTTTATTCACTTGGGTCTTTCCACCTCAGGCAAAGGTTTACAAGAGCCGGAGTCCCTCTACCTATGTTCCTGGTGACAGTTACTGTAGGACACCTCTCTCCTAAAGCTATGATTACAGCCCTTTACATATTCTCATAAACACTCCTGTTCCTGGCATTTTCAAGCCCACTGGTAGTAATGGCACCCTGCAATTGTAATCCCCAAGGGCTACCTGTTCCTCATAGTTCTCTTTTATCCTGCTCATACTTTATGAAACTCTCAGTGACCACACTTGCATGTGCTGTCTCATTCCTGCTTAAATTCTGATATATCATTGTCACAAAATAGCCCATGCAGTTCCAAGCATCCTATATGCTCTCATGTAATTAGAGAGGTGAAAGCATATAATGCTTATTAGATACACGCACACACACACACACACACACACACACGCACCTGCTATACATGGTTTCAATTCTACCTCTGTCACTTACTGGCTTCATAGTAGGTCTGACACCTAGTGAGTACTCAGTATTCTCCATCTCATTAACAGAGAGTTAATCGTGCTGTTGCTCAGGATAAATGGCTCTAGAGTCATCTTTTACTCACTTTCTTTACAACCCCATAGCCAGTATGATGATGAATCTTATCAGTTTTGCCTCCAAAATATATCTAGAACCAATCAGTTACTACCCTCTGCACCCTCACAACCCTAACTCACCATGTCTCTTTGGATAATTGCTTTGGTCTCCTCCTTTGACTGCACCTGCCCTCTTTCACACACACAGTGTTATCTCAGGGACAACCAGAGACTTCTTTTCAAATGTAATTTCCATCTTGGGACTCTTCTGCTAGAACTCTCCCACTTCACTCAGAGGTAAAGCCCTACAAGATCTGCCTCCTTCTGTTACTTTCTTCCCTCACCTTGTCTGTATTATTTTCTTCCTTAGGCACTGTCAGCCACACAGAGTTCCTTATTTTTGCTGAAACATAGCAAGTTTGCTTCCACCTCAGGGTCTTTGTTTTTTCCTCTACCTGAAACTTTATTCTACCAGATACCTCCCTAACTCGCTCCCTTGCTCCCTTTACTTCTATCAGCTCAAATATCAGCCTTTCTTTATGACCCTAAATAAAAGAAAATGAAACAAAACTCCTTTTCCATTATACCGTCAACCCTCCTTATTCTGGTTTTGCATTGTTTTTCTCCATAGAATGTTACCATTACTCACATATATTAGTGTTTTTCCATATGCATACGTGCATATGCATGTACACATATATGTATAACACACATACATTCTTTTTCTCTCATTAGAATATGTTGTCCTTAATGCTATAGATTTTACTCATTATTATATCCCCATTGCCTGGAATGGTAGCTGGCACATAAAATGTACGTAAAATAATTTTAAGTAAGTGAATGTATGAGTATCAGTTAAATGTAAATCTGGAAAAAATGCTTTTTAAAGGTTATTTCCCTCCTGGGATTTGGGGCATCTCTTCATATGAAAGAAGCAAGAGAGAATTTGAACAAAATGACTTCATCACCCACTGACGAAGCTGCTCAGAAAAGGGAAAGTCACTGCTCATCAAGAATTCCTTCAACATTCCTCTTACAGAGCCAACCTGAATGGAGACTTCCTTAGGCAGCTAGAGACAAGTTTTATGGATACAGTAAATAAATTTTTATTGCTAAGCAAGCCAAAATGTAAGCAGGAATGCTTAATGATACCCTAGCTACCCGGGGAGTGAACTTTCTCCATCCTTCATACATTGCTGACATGTCAACTACAGCACTTCACGCTTGACTGAGAAGCTATTAAAACAATTACCAGGTCATTAACAAGGGCTTTTAAGACAAGTTTTGAAACCATACTAGTGAGGAAATTTGCTTTGATAGGCATATTAGACCACAGGGTGGCCTGGATTTGGACAATTTCCAACTGTCCTCTGGCTTCTCTTCTCTTATTCTTCTGATTTCTAGGGACACTCCCAAAGGTAGGTAGATGACTATTTAAAATTTCATTAAAATGTCTTCCATTTATGCCTGAACAAAGGGAAGACAACCGCTTGTGCCTGTGGTTCTCAGTATCCAGATTCAGATACAGTTTTCTGTAACCAACTTTGTCCTGCTTACTCCCCTCCGAGCTTGAGGCCTTCTCTCACCCCAACACCCAAGTTCACCAGCTCAGGTGGCCTATAGCTGTCCTAAAGCTTCCACAGAAGCAGCTCACCCTCCCCTTGCTTCCCGATGCCACATGGTACTTTCAAATAACCCTCTCTCCACTGGAGGCAAGGTTTCTACCCCTTCTCTCCTCACAAGGTATAGAGAAGAACACGCACCCGTCCTGGTCATAATAATTTACATAGATTATAAGTTACAGACATGCCTAACCAAATAAATATATGTTTGTATTTTAAAGAGGAGCCTAACACAAATGGATTAAGTGCTGTTTAACTTGTTAGCTCTGAGGAAAATAGTACTGTTCTATTTTATTGAGGGAAAAATTAAAGATCACAATGAATGATACAGAGACCAGTTAGGAAGGTCTTAACTAACTCTCTCTTAATTTATGATTACATGAAAAACTAAGCAATAACTATCATTACCAGATGTCATTTTTTTGGCCTTCCCTTTTTCCCTAGGGTGGGGTTCTTTATAAATAGGCCAGACATATAGAGATAGATGAATATGCATGCCAAAGAGATTAGATCTCGTGTAGCTGAAATCTGACAGCTAAACCAGGTAGCCATTCTAGGTGGGTATTCTGACCCTTCAACACTTTCCACAGGACATTCTGTAGCAGTGTCTTCTTACTCATTTATGGCAACATTAAACAGTTGGTCAATGTGATTTCTAAACAAAGAAATTCCTAAAGCAGAGGATGTACAGATACTACATGTTCTCTCTTACTGCAGACACCTAGCCTATCTCAGAAAGAAAACAGAAATTTTGTAGAACTTCACTTAATAAGCTCTAGTCAAAGTCTGTTACTAATATGGAGACTCAGGCCTCTTTGGGGGTTTTTCCATAGACTCTTGCAGAACAAGTAACAAGTATACTTTTTGATTAGGAAAGTCTCTCTCTTTTTTCACATCAATTTTACTGCCAGCACATCTCCTCCCACAGAAAATAACTGAGTAGAAATAAGATCTTGATATTCTACTCATAGAGTCTGGCTGCAATCAATTGCAACTCTTATGGGAAGTAATCCTGCTGTCAGTTTTGTTTCATTTATTTCTTAGACTACCTAAGAGACCTATTTCAGTACTTAGAAAAATACAGATTGTTTCAGGTCTTCATGCTGTTCAAAGTAAATTACTAATAATAGCAAAATAATGGTTGGTCCCTTAATTTTAGTAATTGTTTACAATAATTAATGAAAAATCTATCATCTTCAGATAAGAGTGTTGCAGTTTGAGAATCCAAATTTTTTTCTAGACGTGAACAAAAGAGACATCCTAAAGTCCTTCTAGTACATACACTTTGTTATCTTACAAATCACATAATTAGTTACCACATGTTTATTTTTTCTCATATGACAAAATAGGCCGTATTAATTATCTGTTCCTATATAAAAAATTACCTCATGATTTAATGCCTTTAAACAAGAATAAACATTTCTTGTCTCATGGTTTCTGTGGATCAGGAATCTGGGAGGAGTCTGATGGGCTCCTCTGTCTTGGGGTCTCTCTTACAGGGTTGCAATCAGGGTGTTGTGGGGGCTACAGCCATTTGAAGGCTTCAGTAGGCAAGGGAGATCTAGATCCAAGATGTCTGACTCACATAGTTGGCAAGTTGGTGCTGGCTGTTTGCAGGAAGACTTAGCTCTCCACGGTATGGACGGCTCCACTGGACATCTTGAGTAGCCTCCTCATATACCTGTTGCATTTACCCAGAACAAATGGTCCAAGAGAGAAGAGGGTAGAAATGACAATGTGCTTGATGACCCAAGCTTAGAAATCACACACTTTTGCTCTGCTGTAACTCTACCAGTCACACACACAAACTCCGGCTCAGGTGGGAAGGAGTACACTAACTAGGGTATGAATCATTGGCAATCCTCCTGGAGATTGGCTGCCAGATAGCTATAAGCTGAACAATAACTAGCACCAAGTAGACACCCAATAAATACTAGTTGAATGATTTTTCTTTTTTAATAAAGTAGGAGAATGAGAAGCAGAAAGTGGAATGTCCAGAAGGAACCACAATGCTTGAATAAGCACCACATGCCCTGTTGTCTACACTGTTCTGTAAACAAATGAGAAAACTTCATTCTAAATTATTCACATAGGACCTTATTTTTATTTCTGCTTTGTAATAAATATTTTTAAAGTGAACAGTTAGGTAAAGTATAACAATTTAAATAAGTCTCTTAAGATACCCAAATATTATAACCTTGTAGTTTCCTCATCTGGGTTTGACAAAGTTACAGCAGGGAACTGCTGAACTTAAACCAGTTTTCAAATGGTTATCATAATTCTTTTAGAAATTATGTACAAATGGGGTTCTACATTGTTTTAGTACCTTTCCATAAGGAGTTCAGTGAAAATAATGTGCATAAAATTCACAATCCTGATTATCCCATTGTAACATATATAAATTCTCCAATTTCATCCTTTTAAAATAAAGAAACAATAAAAAAACAAATAACATTAAAAAAAATTTTAAATGTGACTAACACTTGTAAATAAAAGATACACATTTTCCTTCCCTTAACCACTCCTTTGCCAAAAGATCAATGGGCTTCTCCACCGGAAGAGGGAAAATGATTTTTGAAACCAAGTCTCTGCTTCATCATTTCCTCTTCAAGTCCTTTTGTCCTTGGAATTAGTAGAATAAGGTGGAAGTTCTCTTAGAAGTCATCGGTGCACATAAGTCTTTGGCTTGAAAGTTTCGAAAATTTTCTGAGACGGAAAAAGTTCTCAACACACTAAGAGACAACTTTGTTCCTTTGAAAATTAAACGTAATTACTTCACTTGGAAGATTATTTCACAATTCAGTAGATTCACTTCCAGGAAAATTGTCTTGGTGTCAGGCCTGCTTTAGTTTTTTTTTTTTTTTTTTTCTCTTTATACTAGACTTTCAGTAGCTCTCCTTTATTTTGTGAGGCACCCTGCGGGGAATGGGAATGCTTTGCAAATTAAACACTATTTGAGTAAATTCAACATGGAAATGAAGGCCTTTATACCAGAAATTATATTTAGCCTCTGCTATTCTCCTTTGTGTCAAGGATGATGGTCAATTTCAGCATAGATATTCATATTTACTATAAAAGTGGTGCTAAAAATCTAATATTGCAAGTGTTTTTGTGAGCGAGTACTTATGTATATGGATTAGTAGCACTGTACTGTTCTGTTTCATGGTACACTTTTTTTTTTTCTGTCCTCTGTGTTTCATCAACGTTCTGAAACAGTCAGTAACTAGACTCTACACTGCTTCTTTTGGTTCTTTTGTTCTCTCCTCATAAATCATTCTCTCCAGCCCTTAAAAGACTTGTTTTTCATCTTAACTCATTCCAAATTTGTTTGTCTCTTTTAGCACGTTTTCTTGTTTTAAATCATGAGGTGGGAAGCCTTGATTGTACTTTTATAATTTTTTTAATGTTAATTTATTGTGAGCGAGTAAGCGTGAGCGGGGAAGGGGCAGAGAGAGAGGAGGATCGAGGGTCGAAAGCAGGTTCAGTGCTAACAGACGCAAGCTCGATGTGGGGCTCGATCATGACCTGAGCTGAAGTAGGATGTTCCACTGACTGAGCCACCCAGGTGCCCTGGCTGTACTGTTAGCGCTTCATTAGGAAACTTGAATGGTTTTGGCTGCTTGACTGATGGATATAGGTACAAGTATATAAATATCGATAGATTATAGATATAGATAGATTTAGATATGGACATAGGTAGAGATAGAGATAGAGATAGAGAGATAGAGATATGTAGATAGATATGCAGAGAAGAAGCACTGTATAATATAGCAGAAAGAGCAGAGGACTACATAGTAGGAATCTTAGTTCTAGGCTTTGCTGTTATACTTGCCTGCTATGGGTAATCGAGGAAATCAGTAACCACTCTGGTCTGCCTTGTCTTCATTTATTCCCTCATTCATTCAAGAAGCACATATTACGTACTTGGGGATACAGTCATGTATAATATAGGCTATGTTTTCCCTTTTTTAGAACTAAAGTGTAGTGAAAATTGACAAATTATAAACAAGTAAGCAAAGAATTTAGAGTCTTTAGATTTGGTAATTGCTTTTAATGAATTCGTGTAGTAATTTGTTAGAAAATGACAGAAGTAAGAAGGGGGGCTGTATTTAAATAGAGAGACAGGAAATCCTCTGCCTAAGAAGGCATTATTGGAGTAAAAAGGACCCAGGTATGAGATAAATCAGGGGAAGCGTAGAAAGAGCAGATCAGAAAATGTAATTTTAGGTGCTTTTGTTATTTTAGGTTGTAATTTTATTTATATAAGTACCTCTCTGTCAAGGCACCCTTGAACCCTTTCTTTAAAAGAAAACTTTTTAAAAAAGTTTTCTGATCATCCCACCCCTACATCTCTGTTTAAAAGACATAGATGGTGTCCACATCCTTAGACCTAAAAAATGAACTCTGAGAGGATTCAAATTCACGTTCCCCTGGAGTGAACTGCTTCACCATTACTGGATAAGAAACACTAGATTCTCCAAAGCAATCTTGTAGATTTCTTTGGGATTTCCATGTGGTTTCACTTCTCAACTTCCTACTGCTGAGGCCATTTTTTTTTCCTCTGTGTAACTCTTTCATAAATTTCCAAGTTAAGAGAATAGTTTGTTAATTTTGACTTGTTAAGGGAAAGTATATGTTTAAGAGTTATTAAAAGTTCAAGATTTGGCCGCCTGGTGGCTTAGTTGGTTGAATGTCAGACTCTCAATTTTGGCTCAGGTCATGATGCCAGGGTCGTGGGATTGAGTCCTGTCTCAGGCTCTGTGCTGAGCATGGAACCTGCTTAAGATTCTCCCTTTCTCTCCCTCTCCCTCTTTCTCTCTTTCTCTCTCTCTCTCTCTCTCTCTCTCTCTGCCCCTCTCTCCTGCTCGCATGCTCTCCCTATATATAAAATAAATAAAATAAAATAAAATAAAATAGAAGTTCAAGATCTGATTTTGACTCCACTGGTAAATAGAACTTAGTAAGAACTTGGGCAAGATCTTGGAAAATCATTGTAATTATTGGGGCCTCAGTTTCTTTATGTATAGAATGCAAACATTGAACTAGATCGGCTAGTTGTGAAAATTTTAATTCCATTTTCAAAGGAAATCTTTCATGGAATGCCAGTGCTTTAGTCAGTTATCATTTATTTTGTAAATGATAGAAACTAACTTATGAAAAAGGAATTTATTATAAGAATGTAAGGTGGTGGTGACCACAGTATTAGAATTATGGCTGATTCTAATAGGGACTATTAGACTGAGCACTATTCCCTCAGTAAATTTGCAACAGAATAATTTTTATACATTAGCACTTGAGAAAGACTCTTTCATAATACATTACCTAAGAAAATGATGTGTGTAAAAGCCCAGCGGTCCATTTTCTTCCTCCCTTTTCCCTTTCTGAACAAGGACGAGGTAATTCTACTATTGACCAAAGAGCAATGTTCACATGTTCTACCTGTCAAAACCATGCTCTAACCAAACTTATCAAATGCCTCTGTTCATTCCCCCCACTACCTTGTCACATAATTAATATTATATGCCAAAATTCCAGTGAGTTGGCATCAACTGAACACCTAATTGCTTGGCATGGTATATGTGTAAAAACAATCTGCAGGGTGAAGTATGACTAAGTCCTCCTTGAAGAGACCTCATGAAGACATTAGTATAGCAGGCCAAGGAAAACAAAATGATACCAGCATTTCACTATTCTGACTAGAACATTTCCTAAAACATTCCTGGAAATGTAATAAATGTATCCTTCTTAAGGGTTAAATACTTTTTTTTTCAAATTACCTTTAATTTTATAGTCAATCTCCACTGAAATAATATTTGCTTACCATTAGTGAGTCCAGTAAGAGCTGCTCAAAATGCAATTTTCTCCCTGGGGCCACTCTGTTCCATGTTTATTGTTACATCTTATCATGTCCTCCAAAAAATAAAAATAGAAACTGCTTACTGGCAGTCATGACAGATGAATTCACCATTCCTTGCCAGTAATCATGAAATACTTTGCACATGAGATTTCTTCAAAGTAATATCTTTTTTGGCTGTTTTAACCTTTTTTAAAAATCTATCTATTTTTTTATTCTCACAGAATTACTTTGCGTCCAGCAGATAGCAAATTTTAGCATATCGATTTTATAAGTAAGCTGATAAAAGTTAATTGATTTGCCCAGGACCACATGGCATGGTTGGGACTGAGGTTAGAAACTTATTTTTTTAGTTTTCCGGTTTAAAGCGTTGTATACAGGAATGAAGATCTCACACATACATAGTTTACAAGTGCTATGTAGGTTGCAGAGCTATTTCTAACATAAGGCAAGATTCTAGGAAAGCTCACCAATGTAACTGATTTTTGTTTTTTGCTGTAGCTCCTCAGCAGTAGAAATTCACACAGGCCCTTCCTATCTGTAGTCTCAGACTGTTCTTCTCAAGAGAGCAGTGCCATATTGAGGAAATCTAAAAGGGAAATGTATACCTTTTATACACATAGTATATTCTGAAATAACTCATGATGACTTCAATAATGACCTTTGTTACAAAGGATCCAAATGTATATAGAGAGAATGTGAAAGCCTAGAGATTATTCTGGGTCCCAGTTCAGTCTGGATGCTTAACACTTTACCCCTAAGCAGATGGAAAACTTCAGAAGAGACACAGAATAAATCGATTTTCAGGTAGGGATATCTATCTGCAGGCCTTATCATGGATTTCTCAGATTTACCTTCCGTGTTCTGGCCCTTAACAGGACCCTAAACCATAAGCCCAGGGCTAAAACAAACTTGGACAGTTTCTGCAGGTAAGGAGTGCAAGTAATGTCTATCCTTTCTTCCTTTCACTACAGAAATTTTAGGGAACTGATTATGGTTCATCTCATTACAATGTGTTTTGAAGATGCACACTTTATAAATTTTTTTTTTCCACGTTTTTATTTATTTTTGGGACAGAGAGAGACAGAGCATGAACGGGGGAGGGGCAGAGAGAGAGGGAGACACAGAATCGGAAACAGGCTCCAGGCTCCGAGCCATCAGCCCAGAGCCTGACGCGGGGCTCGAACTCACGGACCGCGAGATCGTGACCTGGCTGAAGTCGGACGCTTAACCGACTGCGCCACCCAGGCGCCCCTGAAGATGCACACTTTAGTGATATAGCTGGGGACTTGGTAAAACTGGCTTAGCTTTAATATCTTCAAAATGAAGTAATTGAACTAAATAAATTCTAAGAACCATCTGAGCTCTAAATTCTAAATTCTTAAATCCTTCCAGAACAGCATCTATCATGACAGAATATGAGGGATAGAAAGGGCCTTGGAGATTATCCAGCCCGGAAGTTTTCAAACTGTGATCCAAAGAAATCCCTCAGAGGTCAAAGTAAATGTGAGGAGAAGTGAAAGATTAAGTAACTAGCATTCCATGTCCTAACCCATGGAATCCTCCCACATAAAACTCCTGATTTTATCAGTTGTATATACTGTGCTTCCATGCCTTAGTAGGCTTGAAACAAATAATCTAATCGAACACCCTACTTGCAGGTGATAAAGTCACGAAGTCCTAGAAAATCTTAGAAGTTTGCCGAAAATGACACCAAAATGGCATTGCATGTCATTGTGTCATTGGTGGCAGACTACGAACATTAGATCAAAACTGACAACTCTGTTTTACTTAGAACTATGTTAAACGTGATTTTTAACCTCACTAGTTCAGCTTGCCAAACTCACAAGCCACTGTTCCTTTGCAGGGTTTCATCGTCTCAAGAAAATCTTGAGAAGAAAAGGATGGGAAAGAGATCTGTGCATTTAAGAAAGAGTATGTGCTAGCACTGAGAAAGATGAGGTGAAAATTTTATTATTCCGAATTCTAGGGATTAACTTCAAAAATGTTTTCAACTGTTCCTTTTAATTCATTGTGTAATCAACGAGTAGTTAACATTTACTACCACAGTAATTCAGAGTTCATTTATTTCCTACTGCAAATGCGTACTCTAAAGGAAAAATTAAGAAACTAAATAAAACATAATAAGCAGGGGAAAAAAAAAACTATACTAAATTGCTACAGCATACACTAAATTGATTATTCTTTTCTTCCCAGGTTAGAGGGCTTTGTGAAGATTATATTTGACTTCGAAAATTACAAATGTGCCCAAAACATTTTGTCTCTTTATTGATGTGTAAGGTCAACGGAAAAGGTAAAACTCAGGTTTGGTATTTTGTTTTTGAGTGGAAAAAAAAAACGTATAACCGGTTTTCCTGACAGAAAAAAATGTAATTTAACTTTTAAAGAGACTTAACTATTATTTCTACTTAATTCAGGAAGAGTCTTAAATTTTGTTACAAAATGTTCACATACATGCACACACAACAGTCTTTGAAATCTTTTGAAGACTTGGACAGATGAAACTAATATTTTATACAAATACCAATGGCTTTCATTGTTCTTTTCTTCTTTATATATTTTTTTCCCATTTAAAAATTTCAAGCAAATCATAGGACATCTGGAGCATTTGTGTTTTTATTAGAGTTCTGACATTACACCAGAAAGACTCTGAAAACTCATAAAATGTCTCTAGAAAATATATAAAATAGGTCACTGTTTAAAGGCAGATTTTTTTTTTTTTGCCATGCTAAATACTTATTTTCTGTATGTGGAAGAAATCATAAAATCATTGGAATTCACACATTTTCTCACAGAAAATATTCTTAAACGATTTTTTTTTAATGAATTTGTGTTCCCAATACTCAGTGTTGCCAAATAAGCTTTTGTTCTTGGGCTTAGCTTGGGCAAATTCTCTTGGTATTGCCCTTAATCCCCAGATAACTAGCTAATGGAAATACATATACTGAGGTTCCTGTGACACAGAAGAGTCCAGCCTAGACAATGAACTTCCCTTTCTCATTTGCTTAGTGGTTATTCCTCTGGGATGGAAGCATCTGGCCTGCTTAAAGCTGCTTCTACCTGCCCAGAGGCGGTTTATAATCCAATTTCTCATCTAAATCCAGGAATTTCACGGCTGTGAATAATCAAAGACTATTTCAGTGTGAAGACTCACTTGCCTCTGCTTGAGGAAAGAATTTTTTTTCTGAGTTTTAGAACCCCCCACGGCCCACCCGCTGCTGTCTTAGGAGTCTCAGCAGGGCTCTCTGTGCTCTGGGGACCTGGACCTAGGATGGAACCCGTGTTATATAGCACCACACACCTAGCACTCTCCTGAGTTTGCTGAACCAGCAGTTTTAAAAATATATTGCTATCAATCTAAATGGATGTGTTCCTTAGACGTCTCATTCCTACCAGGCAGCTGCTCCTCTCACATACGCTAAACGCATAATACGTTATGCATTCTAGCTTAGACTGAAAGTGGATAAACTTGCCTTAAACAAATTATGGGGAATGTCTTTGCAAGACTGGTTGCCCATCCAGGAGAAAATGTGCCTCATCAGGGTCAATCTGGCTTCAGCAGGCACTTCCTAAGAATTCCTGGCTGTATCAGATGAGAATGAAGGGGAGGGGAGAAAAAAAAAATTTCCAAGAAGTTAGGAGTAATTTTCTTAACATTTTAAGCCAATGAATATTTAAAGAAGAAAAAGTCTACCCCAGGGCAGACTGACAAATGAGAAGGACAAAGGCTTGATATTTCCTGGAAATCTTGCCAATTACAAAAAAAAAAAAAAAAATCATAAAAAACAATCAAAATGGTTATCAATCTCTCACTTATATAAAAATTGCCATTATAATTTAAAAGAAAATTTTAAGCAAGAAGTCTTAGTTCAAATGTTTGTTTAAAAGTATCCTTAAAGAGGGGGATTGCCCTATTATATCTGAATGTTAAACATGACCTTTACTTTTTTTTTCCCCCCAGGTAAAATTCTGCCTGAGTCATCAAAGTATAGGAGGCAAATGAAATACATTCCTCTTCCCCGAATTTTTAAATGTTTTTTCCTGGTTCTTATGTAACTATTAGTGTTTGAATTAAAATCTCAGAAGTGGCTTCAATTCTCTGTTAAAAGAGAACACAAGTATCTCTGATTTTAGAAGAAAAAAATATCCTACTCAAAGTAAAACAAAAAAGTTCTGTGCAGTTCTACCTCATGTATCAGTCTTAACCCATTTAGCTGCGTATGGGCTCATCAGATTCTCAACTTTTTCAGAAATTATCTTGAAAACTGTTGACGTTAAGAGAAAAGAAAAAATTAAATGAAGATACTCAAAATTTCCTAGGAAATCTTATACCATCTTAGCAAAATCCTGACTCCTAAAAAAACAGTTTCCTGTCCGACATCAGTTTGTATTGTTCTCATTATTCAAGGGCATAAACATTCCTTTTTGGTCTTTCTTTGCATGTTTCCATTAGAACGTTTACTACAATCTAGGGCGGCACGCCCGGTGATATCAGTGAAGTGTAGAAGATGATGCATGTTAGAATAGAGACAGATTAACATAACTTTTTTTTCTGTCGCGTGACTTATGAAGTTGAAAGAAATTATTTTTTTTGAAATTTGTTTATTTTGAGAGAGAGAGACAATGCAAGTGGGAGAGGGGAGAGAGAGGAGAGAGAATCCCAAGCAGGTTCCACACTGCCAGCACAGAACCTGCAGTCTCAAAACCACGAGATCATGGCCTGAGCCGAAACCAAGAGGCAGATACTTAACCGACTCAGACATCCAGGCGCCCCTGAAGTTGGAAGAAATTAAAGCTGAAGACAGATAATAGTGAACTACTGGGTTGAAAGGTAAACGGATTATAAAAGAAACCCTGTAGTAGGAATAATATATCAGAGTTTAGCAACTAGAATGAAATAATCTCCTTTAACCTCTTGATCATTTTAATCAACCAGCCATGATCCTTTGTGTGAATATATTTGACATTTTTTCATGTGCATATTTTCAAAAGTTGTAGTCACAGTACTTGTGTGTATATACATATGTATGTATTTTAAGTATTCATTTTTCATTTTATGTCATGGAATAAATGTGCCATAATCTTTATTTATTTATTTTTTCACAATCTTTTTAACCAGTTCCCTATTTTTGCACATTTGGATTGTTTCCAAATTTTAATTTTATGAAATAAAATCCTATGAATTGCATCGTTAAAAGGAAGCTTGTAAGTAGGATTCCTGAGAAAAGGTGAGGATGATTATTTGCACATTTCTTAATACCCAATTCCGAACTGCTTTCCAAAGATTATGCGGGTTTCTTGACAGTGACATAGGAGAGTTCTCATTTAGTTGATTCTCAAAATCTTTTCTTTTTCCCTTACAGGTAATCAAACAAACAATGCAATCAATATGATTCTATCACATTCTTATTCAGACTCGTGAATAAGGTAAAGGCTTTTGTGCTTTGTAACTCCTAGCCTCTCATTTTTCAGGCATCATGAAGATAATTTTACTCATTCACGCATTCATTTATACATGCACTTATTAATTCAAAAGCCATCTATTGTGACCTTCTGCAAAAAGCCATGATGCCAGATATAATAGTGAAAATACAGTTTTCACAGCAGAGATATAGAAAAATATAGAACTGGGGATATAGTGGTGAATAAGGAAGACTGAGATCAAACTCTTAGTACAGATTCCAGTAGGGACACAGAAAGTAAACACATTATTGCACAATAAATTGTTTCAATATAATTGTTACATAAGCAATGAAGCAAACTACTTAGGTATACTGAAAGAATAAAGCAAGTTAGCCTTAAATTGGTGTGAGTAAACAGTGAAGATTCCCTGAGGAAGTTATATTTAAAAATTAACTCTAAAGAATGAGGAGGAATTCATCATGTCATGGGCAAATGGACGGAAGCAGAGGGTTAAATGTGGGTCTCTGTCCTAAGGCAAGAATGTGGAGAGTCAAGCAACAAAATATTGGTCCCCAAGGGTGAAGCACTAGTGAGAAAGTCAGAGATTTTCAGGATATGAGGCCTTCAAGGTAAACTAGGAAGAGATCATGCAGGGCCCTAGGACTTTAATAAGGATTGTTAGTTTTATATTAAGTCCAATAGAACTGTAATCCGACAGCCAGGGGGAGATAGAGAAGAGTTTTAAGAGGCTGAGTGATAAGATTAGATTTGTCTTTTAAAAAATAGTTCTTAAATGACTATTTGGAGAATAGGTTGGAAATAACAAAAACAACAAATAATAGGTGAAGGTATACCATTTAAAAAACTCTTAAAGGAAACCAGGATGAGAGATGTAGGTCATTTGGGTTAGGGAGGCAGCAGCAGATATAGAGAGAAAATTGACAGATTCAAAATTTATACTGGAAGATTCTTAATAGGTCTTGGTGAAAGAGTATATGGAGAAGAAGGGGGTGGCAAAGCTGTTACCCAGGTTTCTGAATGAGCAGGTAGATAAATGTTGGTATCATTTATTGAGACAGGAATCCTAAGAATATCATTAGACCATTTAATTAAAGTATAGATGTTGATAGTTGGATATACATGCTAGAGACTCAGAAAGAGGTTTGGGTTGAACAGGCAAATTTGTAGTCATAAATGAAGTCATGGCAGTGGCTGGTGTTCATCCGGGGAGGAAATGTAGAGACAGATGAAAAAGATGGTAATACAGAGTTTTGAAGAATTCAAATACTTAGGTTATAAGAGAGTCCTCACCTCCACCCAAAGATAGAAGAAGGAACCAAAGGCGTAGAAGAAAATCACGGAGAGTGATTTTCAGAATCAAAGAGATTTTTTTTAAATGTCAAAATTGAGGCAAATGTTGATAAGTTGACCAGTAAGATGAGAAATGAAAATTGGAAAACCAGGTGACCTTCAATGGGCCATTTCAATGGAGTGAGCTAGCTGATTTGAGAGGGATAGAGTGCACAGAGGGGAGAAAGTGGAGATGTAAATAGGGATAGCTCTCTGATTATTTGAACTGATATTTTTGATGTCCAAATCACAGTATCAAAAGCTAAAAAAATAACAGAAGATGTATTTCAGTTGTGCTGCCATTCTAGAGGATTTTCGTATTTCCAAAGGACGATTAAAGTATGAGTGATCATCCCCATGGCCTTCAGTGCACTAACCCATTGAAAATAGCATTTTAAAATATCTTGTATATCCTATTGCAAGCTCGAATAAGTGTAACACCAGTGAATTTTGATTGGGGGAGAAGGTAGAAAGTTTGGAATATTGGGCAATGCCAAGAGTTATTTATAAGATTTCTTCAGAGACAGCCTAATGTACCCTATTACAAAACAAGGGCTTTCTATTCCCAGCCACTTAAGCATATTTATATATGCGATGTGTGTTATATGTAATGCATTTACCCATTTATAGATAGGTAAAATGAAACGATAAAGTCCAATTTAGCTTGATCCACTACTCAAGGGCTCAGTATTCATAATTATCTTGCCAGCATTTCATGCTGCAGATTACTTTCCTAAAACACTGTTTCCAGTGTGAATACAATTTACTTAACTAAAGATATAAAAATCTCACATTCAAACTACGTTCAAGTATACACCTTTGATCCAAATAGAACAGTTTATTTACTTCTTGGGTTCTTCACCAAGGAAGCCAGACACTTGGCTATTGTTCCTATGAGTGTCGTGTTTTTTTCATTTTTTTGTTTTTGTTTTTGTTTTTAGGAGGGATTGTAGCTAGCAAGCCTGTGCTCTCACCTATTGAAATCCTTCTTAACCCAGCTCTCTCTTTCCTGGGCTCTTCTCTTTGCCTGAACAAATTCCTGTCAGTAACTCATTTTCAAGCATTTTCTGGCTCAGTTGCTTCTGAGCAACCAATGTTTGTCTTTCAAGATACCCCAGCAGCCCTTCCATATTTATCTACTCCATCTGTTTTCTATTTCAGTTCCTCTAAGCTCCCTTTTACTTGTCAACCCTAATCACTCCCCTGCCGCTGTCCCTCCCTAATCTTAGTTTATCTGGGCTTCCCAAGAGACAACTGCCATGTAAGTCATTTGGCAGGATTGTTCCCTTCTCTGTGAGATGGTCACAGCAGTATTTCTAAGCCTATTTTACAATGGATGATTTTTATTTTTGATGTGAAAAAAAAGGTGCAGACACAATCCAAAATATGTATCAAAATAAAGCACTTTTCACCACAGCCGGCAATGGAATTTCTTAAGAGCACAGCCAACACAAACTACAGATATCCTACCTGTACTTTGGTTTTTTGCTTTCTAATTTTCGATTAAGAGACCAAAGAAATAATTTTTATATCTCATCAATCTCTTCTTAAAGCAAAGGACAGATGCCTGGTAGGTTCAGAATTGAAATATAAATGTTAAGACATGATGTCACAGTTCAAACTATTTACCAGATGAGTAAAAATAACACATTTTTATGTGGTAAACCACTTAACTAAAACTGTATAATTCTACATTATTTGCTCTTTTTTTCTTTTTTAAAAGAAGCCAAACATCTCTAACACAAACATTTTCCTGTGTCGATTGGATTTAGAGCGCCAACAAAGTTTTGTTTCTTTTCTTTAAAGCATATTTATTTTTAGACCTTTCAATTCACTATTGCAAACAGATGTGCTCGTCTTTTTTTTTTTCCTCCCATGGAATAAAATAAATAACTAATGTTGGAATTCCCTTTAAATAAAAAAAATGAGGAGAAGAAGAAGAAGAAGGGGAGGAGGAGGAGGAAAAGGAGGGGGAGGAGGAGGAGAAGGGAAGGGAAGAGAAGAGAAGGGAAGGGAAGGGAAGGGAAGAGAAGAGAAGAGAAGAGAAGAGAAAAGAGAAGAGAGGAGAGGAGAGGAGAGGAGAGAAAAGAAAAGAAAAGAAAAGAAAAGAAAAGAAAAAGAAAAAAGAAAGGAAAAGAAAAGAAAAGAAAAAAGAAAAGAAAAGAAAAAAACAATAGGAGTTTTATTTCAGAATTCTGCTCTCTGCCAAGCATCCAATCTGTAAAACATTCTACCCTGTTGGTTTGGGAATGGGGAAAGACATCTGTGTGTGAGGCATCAATCTGTTCTTCTGAAACACAATTCCAGTTCACAGAGCTGTAATCTGTTGAGTGATAAACACAATTTTCTGAAGCTGCTTTTCAAAAGGCAGAAATATTGACAGTGTAAATCCTAACACCTTAAGACAAACTTTTATCTAAACAAAAACAATAATTAAGAGCTAATATTTATGGAGCCTGACAGTGTGCCAGACTCTGAGCACACAACTTCATGTACATTATTTCAGTTAATATTTACTTGTGGAGATTGATGCATTTTACAGATGAGAAAGTAGGGAAGCAAATGGTTCTACAGTTTGCACAAATCACTTGGGCAGTTAGTTAAATGTACTTGACAACCATGTACAGGATCCAGCTTGCCTCTTAGTCCAGCACTTTCCCTCTACAGTAAGCTACCTCTTTCAATGAAAGTACACATTGGAATAAAAGGATGAACCTTGCTGTGAATCAGATTAGATTTCAGCAATAAACTTTCTTTTAGGGTCAGCTGGGGAATCAACGAGAGGAAGGGAACTACTAGAATCCATCTACTGTATCTGTAGGGGTCCGGGCACTACCTTATATATTTACCTAGAAGAGCTTTTTTTATTGAACAGAAACAATGGTAAAACAGACATCTCCTTGGCATCCATTCAATGCTCATTTATCATATATAAAGAGAGGTCTTCTTATTATCTGAGTTCAATGGCATAAAATGGTAAATAGTCCAACAATTCTTTCTCCAGGCTTGGCTTAAGGCTATGAAAGGTTGTTCTTTAATATTCAGGAAATAAGTACTGACTCACATTTAAATCAGGCTTCTTTCTGTAAGAGCTCTGAGCACTTTTACAGGCATTATATCATTTATCTTCTCTCAACAACTTTGTGCAATGAGGAAATGAACTTCACCTTTCCAGGTCTCACTCAGTGCTAGCCAGTAGGTTGCATGTTCACATTCCTATTTAGTTTTCTATGCAGCTTCCTAGAAAAAAAAAAAAAAAAAAAAAGAGTTCCAAGATTCTTCACCAGTAACCTTGGTCACTTTGGGTAGTCCCTGTGTTTGGCTGGAGTTCCATCTGGTATGCAATGAGGGTACCAGGCTAGGTAAGTTCCAAGCTGTAATATTCAAGGGCTCTAAGCTGGTAGAATATTCATGGTATTTAGTGGAAAAACCTTCACATCTTTGAAGAACTTTGGGGTTATTTACCTCTTCAGTTATTACGATTGTCATTTGCATTTTTCCAGTAGCCAGACTATCACACAGCAAGGTCCTCTGAGGGCATTGGCAGGACTGAAGCTTAAGTAGTAAAAACTGGAAAAAAGGAAAAGAAAAATGAAGAGGAACTAAGAAAAGAAGAGTTACTAGGGAGAGAAGAAGGAGGGGGGAAGGAGAGTAAGAAAGTGCAGGGAGTGGTGGGGTGGGAAGAGAGAGGGAGACAAACAGGAAAATGGCAGGAAGGAGAGAGGAAGAGAAAGGAAAGATGGAGGAAGGCAGGAAATAGGAAGATGATGAGGATAATACCCAATGCTATTTGTGTTTTTCCTCTATCATTATCATTATAATAATTTCATTGTTACATCAGAGAGGGTATTGCATTGGTTAACTAGAAAGAGCATGGGGTTTTGCAGTTAGACTAGACTTGGGTTCAAATTCTGACTCTTTCACTGCTGAGCATTCTAATGTCCCTAAAGTGGCTTAATCTCTCTTAGACTTAGTTTATTTTTAATTATAAAACAAGAATAACATTTCCCTTCCAAATGTCCCTAATTTATAATATGCATTTCCTAGCACAGAATAAATACATGAAACTATTATTTAAAAGTGATATGTGGCAATCACCCTTCATCTACCAGCATCAATATTCACTGCACCTAATAAAAAACACACAAAATATTGTTTTTATGTGTTAGCATACCAATGGTCCTTTCATCCCTGTCTGTCTTTCATATGCCAGCCATTAGTTGCTGCTGCAACATGTAGGGGTGCTAATGGTCATGGATCTTACATTTTAGGGACATTTCTCCGTTTTCACTGTATCACTCCGTACCAGCAGATGAAGTAATATATGGAGACAGAGCAAGGACATCAAAGAGATTCTGCTGGCTTTGTCCTCTCTATTAGGACTCTCTATGTCTCTATACACACAACGTATTGAGTGCTTTTATAAGGCCATGATCTTAAGATAATTTGAAAATTCTATGGCTTACGTATCTACTAACTTACTCATCTGTGCACAAGTGATTCCCACTTTAATTAACCCCCATGACTGCTCTGTAGGTTCTGAAAGAAGAAGATAATGCATAAGAAAAACAAACATTTCCAGCCCATATCTCTAGAGAGGCAGTGAGACTTATTGGAAGATAAATTGTACAGGAAGGCTGCCTTCTTAAATGAGGAGTATAAATGATCGCTAGGAGAAACGATATACAGGCATCCTGTTCAGACTTAATATGCACAATTTCTTTGTATACTGAACCACTGCACTTGCAGGTACCCATCCCCCCGCCGCCGACACATACACCCTGGATTTCCTTATTACTCATTCATCTGGCAAAAATTATTGAGCTAAGTGAGAGCCTAATCACGTCAGTAGGGAAAAGTAAAGGTTATGACAATATATGACCTTTGCCCTCGAGAAACTTGTGGTCTATTTAAAAGCCTTCAAGTGATTTAATTCTTTCATTTATTGTGTAACAGTTGACACCGTTTAGTTTATAACTATTGGGTCAGCCCTAAGATTCCTTATAGACCACTCAGTTCATATTACTAAGGTAGATGAAAAAGAATAGTCTGGAATAGCACTGTCCAATAGTGATAGAATAGAATAGAAAAAATTACATACAGAACTTAAAAATTTTCTAGTAGCCATGGGAAAAAAAAGGTTAAAAATAAAATTAATTTTAATAGTTTTTTATTTAATCCAATGTATCTACAATATTATCTCAATAATGTAATCAATATAAAATGTATTGATGAGTATTTACATTTTGCTTTTACACTCAGTCTTCAAAGTCTGGCATGTATGTTCTGCTCATAGCATATCACAATTTGGAGTAGCCATATTTCAAGTACTCAACAGCCGTGTGTGACTAGTGGCTGGTGTATTGACAGCACAGTTCAAACATTTCCTCTGAGTTGCCAGGTAGTTTATTCATTTCAGTTATGTATCTATATTCAGCTGTTCTCCTTCTTCACTCACCCTTACACCCACATCTTCAATATTTTATGGAACAGGGAAGTATGTGTCCAAATGGCCTGATGCCAGACACAACAAGGTAGGGCTCCGTTTTCGAGAATTCAGATTCAATGTTTTAACTTGTAAGCCACCGTGCTTTGAAATGTCTTACTAACCATATTTAGAAGAGTTTAAAAGTCAGGGTAAAAAAGCCGTCATGGCAACATCAAATTATAGTCTTGAACAGGAAATGTCAATGGGTGCCGTAACCCACTGCAAGAACACCCAGAATTTAGCAAAGCAGAAGATATAATTGTTGTGCCCATGGCAGCATTTAGCTGGGTAATGCCCCTCTCATTACCTTTCAAGACCACCAACAGTGGCACTCACACATTTATATATTGCTTTGACGAGAATGTGAAATGTGATAGTGTCTTCAGTTAAAATATATTACCATAATTGACTAGGAGATGAGCCACTCGCATAATGTTTAATCCTGTTTCTTTGGCTAGTCATGCTCTTCCATGAGATTCCTTATTAGGCCCACCCAGTTTCAATCACTAAGGTAGATGTCATAGCTAAGAATGGTGCAAGTGTAACATTTGAACATCGATAATGTTACCTTTTGCCAAGAACTATGAAGGGTCTGAAATTTTAATCTTTGAATCTGTTCAGTTGCCTCCCATAGTTTTGTAGACAACATAAGGTCCCTGGGTAAGGGACAAAGAGATTTCTTACATTTATTACATTGTTCTACTCGGTTTCCGTTACCACCCCAAGGTTCATGTGGCGTTGCCCAAGTGGATGCTGTGCACAGGGTGACTACACATCTAAGGAATCTCCAGTTAAGGAAATCCCAGTTTTCCAAAAGATCTGTTAGTAAACCTGCCCAATCGTTACCCTAGAAGAAAACTTTATCTTTATTATCCTGAACAGCAAACACATCTTTCCTTTGCCCTGGAGGAAGAAGATAGTTTCTCTATCTTCCAAAGCTGTTTGCCATACAAATACCCTTAAAAAGGTAGTTGGGAACAAAAGCTATTAACGTCTTTGCTCAGAAAATTTACAGAAGCAAGAGACCCAGGGAGAAATGTCTTGCAAAACTCTTATATTAAAACCCCTCACACACTCCTTATTTTATCTACTACATGAACTCCTCCTTTTCCTATTTATTAATCAATATTTATTTATTGCTTTTTATGTACTATTAGATTTGACTGATTCTCATATATTTATAAAAGACTAAGATCTAATAGAAATAAAAGATTCAAAAAGGACTAAGGTAAAAATTAAAAAGATTAATTCCAGTCATTCCCATAATTAGGAACTTTGAGAAAAGAATGGGGTTATGAGATCCTGGTTATGATTGTCTCTGAAAATCATAATATCTGGATCTTTAGAGAATTCAAGTTTTACTTATTATTATATTTCTTTAATATGTGCCCTGATTTGGGGTTCCAAAAAATATGGGTATTAGAAAAATACCTAATTCCTCTCTCCTTTTTTTCTCACAGTGAATAACAGAAACATTAATCTGAAGTGACTTTTAATATCACATATATTTCATAAAACATATCTAGGCTGTATGAACTCATATTGGAACCTTCATATCTATTTGGTTATACTTAAACATATAAACAGCTATTTTATAAACTACTAGTACTCTTATAACTCTGTATAGAATCTACAACTTTTGAAACAGTTGTGCAGAAGAGCTATGTAATTTAGGATAGCAAAGGAAGTTGGAAACCACATCCAATTTAAGCTTTCAGGAGAGTATAGGTCAGCTTGAGGTCATTCTCCAAAATGGAATCAGAAAGGAGTCCTGGAACTATTGACCAACCAGGACCTACTTTGGAAGACAAGTAAACTTGTGCTACACTGATTTGTAGCAACCTCCCAGGGGCCCAGTTTGGCTCACTTTTCAGCTGACCAGAAAGAAGTCTTGGGAATAGATTATCACAGGGAAGAGTCTACCCACTGGATGAATCACATCCCATTTTCTGTAGCATCCTGGTGTTTTTGAATGACTTAGTCATCGAAATCCTGATTCTTATGGGAATCAGTTCCCAGAGTTCACATAGATGGCACTTCTATGGTACATTGATAATTTTCTGCTTTAGTCCAGGATAATTAACTAGCATTTTAAAAGTCATTATTGGTGGCCACATGGTATGCTGGGTGAAAATCGGTTGTCTCAGCTGGAGTCCTAGTTTTGCCACTAGTTAGGTTGGCCAAGTCACTGAAGCCTATAGTGTGGCAGGAGAGGGAAGTGTGGCAGCCTATAGTGAGGTGGTTTCCTCACCTATAGTGTGGCAGGAGAGGGAAGGGGTTAAGATTCAGTGACCTCTGAAGTCCTTTCTAGCCTTTGTATAAGTCTCTCTAGTTTAAGATCTGGCCTTGTAAATTTTGTACTGGGAAGAATATATTTAGATGCCTTTCAGCTTGTGCTTCTGTTGCTACCTTACAAAATAAGTCATTTTCCCACTCAGAAAGCATCATGTGCAGAATTAAAGACATGTATGTGGCCATTTGTCAGCATCAGTGTCTCCTCAGTGACACTTGGATCACACAGCTGGTTTTTCTTTTTTTGGGTGACTCAAGCTCTTAGGGTCATCCTCCTCAGTGGCAACTCATATGGTAATATAAGGCATGAGGCATATATTGTCAGTTTAACCAGAAGGTAAAGGAAAAATACAATCATCTTCCAGTCCACTCATTCTGAATCTTCTCACAGCATCAAAGAGAAGCTCAGAGATAGATTTCTTGCAATTTCCCCCCTGACAGTGTGGGATATCTCAGTCAGATGAATAATGCATGCACTGGCAAGCAATACAATTTTAAAAGAATCTGGCATTTACAAAGCAGCTTTACTGGTGGAAAGAGTAAAGGCTTTGAATATTCTGTCAGTTTGAAAAGAGGTTCTGTGTCACCCTATCAGGTCACACAAACCATCTGATCAACTGCTACTTGATGAAAGCATTTATTAAAGTCAGAATAGGGAAATATCAGTTTGAGGAATAGAAAGGGCTACAGGATTTATTTTTAAACCTCTGGGAATAGAAAGGAGTGAGAAAATTTCTGTTTCTGGAGGGACATACAATATGAAATTTCGTTTTGATTGAATAGGGGAAACATAAATCCTAAAACAGTGAAGATTTATTTTTTTAAGTCTAAAGACTTCTGCTTCCAGGAAAATGGCACGTAAGTAATTTTTGCTATTCTTCCAACTATGTACAAATAAAAACTCTGGGCATTATATATAAAACATATATAAGAGACTCTGAAACATAGGATAAAAAAAAAAAAAGACTGACCACCTGATCTCAGCATACAAAGAACAACGTAGTAGTGAGTTCTTCAGGTTTTCTTTTTTGCCCATATATTCCAGACTTGAAGCTGAAAAAGCTGGTTACCCAGACCACCAATGGATACAGACAACAACAACAACAACAACAACAGACTACTCTCTCTAGCCAAAGAACCAGGAATAAGGCAGGCTAACAAAATGGAAAACTCTTTGACAATAACTGCTCTACTGTAGCCAAACAACACAGAAAAAACTATGGCCCCACCACTACCTATGCCAGCAAATGTTGACTGGTGAACCTAGAGTCCATTTTCTTCTAGCTGTAAGGAGGTATACCCAGAGCCCCAGTAGGGTCATATCGGAAAAGGTCAAATAGGGATCTGGAACTTTCATGACCTAAACCAGTGGGGGTGAGACCAGTCCCCCACCTCAGTGTCAGTGGAGACTATACCGTGAGCCTAAACTTCTACCTAAGCCAATTGTAATGAGATGCTCCTCCTCCTATTCCTTGGGTGGTAGTGGGGATAGAGTCAGAGGAAACCTAGTGGAGAGTCAGGACTTTCACTATAACCAAACAATAATGAGGCCATTTACACTGTGGCATTAGTAAAAAGAACAGGGAGGGCTGGAACTCCCATACCATCTAGCACTAATGAGGACCCCCCCCCCATCTTGGGTAGCAATGGAGACTGATTAGGGTACCTGGACTTTTACCTCTTCCTGGCTGTAAAGAGAAAGACCCTGGATCAGTGTCAGAGAAATCCAGTGAAATAGAAGTGTAAAATAAGATCTAGAGTCTTATAACATAAAATTAACACGATCCACAGTCATAAATGATAAGACTGGAGTCTTATCATTTAACAATTTCAATCAAATTTCCACATTTTAATAAAAAATCACATCAAGAGACAGAATGTTCTCAGACTGACTGAAAAAAGATAATCAGGACATGCCAACATGAGGATAACAGAGATGTTAGAATTAAGTGACAAATATTTCACATCAGCCACAATAAAAATGCTTTAACAGGGAATTGTGAACATGCTTGAAACAAATAAAAAATAGAAAATACCAGCAAAGAAATAGAGAGTCTCAATAAATACATAGATGAAATAAGAATAAAGTGAAAATTTTAGGAGTAAAAAAAAGAAAAAAAACCCAAAATACTCAGTAGGAGGGCTCAATATCAAGATGAAGGGACAGTGGAAAGAATCAGCGAACCAGAATTGAGAACAGTATAAATTAATTTGAACAGAGAGAAAATAGGCTGGGAAGCAAACAAACAAACAACCTGAGCCCCAGTGACCTGTGGAACCATAATGAATAATCTAATGTTTATGCTATTAGAGTCCTGAAGAGAGAGGAGAAAAAAAAATGGGGCTGAAAAAATATTCAGAGAAATAATGGCTGAAACATATCAAATTTGACCAGAGATATAAAGCTACAGATTTGAAAGCTGATCAAGTAGAATAATTTCAAAGATATTCACACCAGAATATATCATATTAACCTTCATAAAATTAAAAACAAAGTAAAAATTATGAAAGCAGCCACAGAGAAACAACACCATACCTAAAAGGGGAAACCAATTCCAGTGACATCAGATTTCTCATCAAATGCCATGGAGGCCAGAAGTATCATAAGAAATATAATACCATAATTCTATATCGAGTGAAAATGTCCATCTGGAATAAAGGGATAATCTCTTACCTAAAGGAAAACAGAGAGAATTTGTCACCAATAGACCTACACTAACAGAATGACTTAAGGAAATTTTCTAAACAAAATGGAAAGAACAGAAGAAGGAACTTTTAAGCATTAGGAAAAAAGAACACAGTAAATAAAAATATGGATGGATACAATCAGCTGTCCTCTGCTCTTGAGTTTTCCAAATTATAGTTGATGATTGAAGCAAAAATTATAAACTAATGTGTTTCTAAATGAATACAGAAGAAATATTTAAGACAAGATATTATAAATAAGGGAGAATAGAAGGACATAAAGGGAGATAAGCTTCCTAATATTTCAGTAGAATTGGCAAAAATGACACCAGTGAACCATGGTAAGTTATGTATCTAAAACATAATAGCTAGAGCAAGCATTAAAAAGCCTATAAAAAGAGTTACTCTGAAAAAATGTTATTGAAAAATCAAAATTGAATTTTAAAATATATTTAGTGGGGTGCCTGGGGGTCTTAGTCAGTTAAGTGTCTGACTCTTGATTTCAGCTCAGGTCATGATCTCATGATTGTGGGATGGAGCCTCGTGTTGGGTTCTGTGCTGAGCTTGGAGCCTGCTTAGGATTCTCTCTCTCTCTCTCTCTGCTCCTACCCGCCCCCCCCCCGACTCTCTTTCCATATATATGGAACTCACAAGAACATAGTAAAAAGGAAACAGGACAAAACAAAAACAAAAACAGAGAACAAACAGAAAACGTAAAATGGTAAACTTAAGTCCTATAGCTATTGAATTCAATGACTGTAAAGCGCCTAAATACACCAAGTAAGAACAAAGATTGGCACAGTAGATTTAAAAACATGATCCAACCACTTGCTTCCTATTAAAAACTCTATTCAAATATAACAATATAGGCAGGTTAAAAGTAAAGGAATGGAAAACCAATTAAAAAGAAGGCTACATTATTATCAACTAAAGTAGGCTTCAGATCAAATGTATGACAGGCAGAGTAGGATACTATAGAATGAAAAAGAATACATAACAATCCTAAATACGTCTCCACTAAACAAAAGAGCTCAAAATGTATGAAGCAAACTGATAGAACTGAAAGAAGAAATAAACAAATCCACAACTATAGTTGGAGATCTAACACCCCTCTCTCAACAACTGATGAAATAACTAGAAAATCAGTAAAGATGTAGACTCAACAATGGCATCTATCAACAGGACCTAATTGACATTTATGGAAAACTCCATCCAATATCATTACAACACATATTATTTTCAAGTGCTAATGAAACATGTACAAAGACCAACCTTATCCAGGCCCATAAAAGAAACCTCAAATAATGTAAAAGGAGTGAAATTGTACAGATGTGTTCTCTGATCACAATGGAATCAAGGTAACAGTAACAGATAACAAGAATATTTCCAAACACCTGGCAACTAAATAATACACTTTTATTTTTTTATTTTATTTTATTTTTGAGTAGGCCTAGTGCCGGGCCCCATACAGATCTTGAGCTCATGACCCTGAGATCAAGACCTGAGCTGAGATGAGCTGAGCCACCCAGCTCCACCTAAAAAATACACTTTTATTTAAAAAAAAAAAAATTTTTTTTAACGTTTTTATTTATTTTTGAGACAGAGAGAGACAGAGCATGAACAGGGGAGGGGCAGAGAGAGAGGGAGACACAGAATCAGAAGCAGGCTCCAGGCTCTGAGCCATCAGCCCAGAGCCTGCCGCGGGGCTCGAACTCACGGACCGTGAGATCGTGACCTGAGCTGAAGTCAGACGCTTAACCGACTGAGCCACCCAGGTGCCCCTAAAAAATACACTTTTAAATAATCCATGGGTCAAAGAAGAAATCTTGAGAAAAGTCAAAATAGTACATTGAACGGTGTAAAAATGAAAATACAAATGCAAAATTTATAGGATGCAACTAAAATAGTTCTGAGAAGGAAATTTATAGCATATATAATACATACATAAGAAAGAGGAAAGCTTTTAAATGAATAATTTAAGCTTCATCTGAAGGCCATAGAAAAGAAGAGCAAAATAAACTCCCAAAAATCAGTAAAAAAGGAAAAAATAAAAATAAAAGCAGAAACAAATGAAATTGGAAGCAGAAAATAGCGTAGAAAAAATCAATAAGCAAAGATCTGGTTCTTTGAAAAGATCAATAAAGAAAATGACAAGCCTCTAGGAAGACTGATAAAGGACAAAGAGAGAAAAGACAGAAATTATCAAATGAGAATGAAATAGGGAATATTATTACAAGCACTGCAGATATCAAATAAAAATAAAGAATACTACAAAAAACTCTACAGACATAAATTTGACAACTTAGATGAAATAAATCAATTCCTCAAAAAAGATAAACTACTACAACTCATTCAGTATGAAACAGATCACCTGAAGAAGTCTTCAAAATAGCTGGGCATTACCTTGTTTTCAGTATATGACTCAAGTAAATGGCATAGATTATTTATGATTAGACTGGGAGAGTTATTACCAAATATTTACTCTATAATGTTGTAAGGCCCTTTCTCATGGGAAACTGGTCCCTCTTTCGATTAATGGATTTGAGTGTTAGTTGTGAATCAGATCTGGAAAATGAGTAAGGGATTATGACTACCCATCCAGTCTCAATGTCTTTTGACTATATATTAAATAATGCCCTGTTGGCTGTGCATCTGTCTTAGTCCTATAATGTATGTTACATTGGCTGTTTTTAGTAGATCTTTGTAAGTCAGGTCCTCCTGGCTGCCATGATGACCCAGCTTTTGATAGTTAAATGCTGTTGCCAAGCCTCTGCTACTCCAGGATTCTACCATTGTCATTGCTGCTAAAATGCTTAGATCATGCTCTTCTGTAAGGTCCACCTACAAAGGATAGACATCACTGACCTTCTCAATAATGCTGATTCCCCTCTGCACAGGCACACCACCCATGCATTCACCTACACTCACAAAATGTATTTCTTGTTATGCTGTTAAATAGTATCCTATAGACCCTCCCAGCAAAAGTTATCAGAAGAAACTGGTGAGGAAGTAAAGAAATCAGGATAGGGCGGGGGGAGAAGCTAAATAAATATGCAACCTTGGCTCCTGATTCCATGGGGATCTCTGGACCATAAATGAAAACAAAGTTGTTTCAAATTGATCCATAGAGCTGAGCTGAGCATTTTTTATTTGTGTCTGTCTGTTTTACTTTTGTATCAGTCACCACTGGATGTAAACCTCCTCTGGGAAGGGTACCATAACCTCCCATGCATCCCAGGGTTAGATGGTTTCTGTTGGCCAAAGACAACCTTCCAGAAAAGGGTGAAGTTCCCAGCCAAACTCAGAGTAGCTGCAAAATGGGTGCACCAATTCAGTAGTTCTAGACAGAGCACCAACTGTCCTTACCACAATTCAGAGAAGGGGAAAGAATCCAAGAGAACTTCATTGGTAAGACAAAACTGCATAATTCTCTGGAATTGTACTCAGACATAACAAACGGTTAGGGTTATTTAGTAGCTGGGACTGAAAGTTAATATGTTAAGCAAAGGCAGGGTCGATTACAACATAGAATAATTGGGAAGATCAGAACTCCAAAATCCGGATATGATCTCTTCAAATACTGTACCTTATTTTTTTATTTATTTTATTTTTTATTTTATTATTTTATTTTTTATTTTTATTTTGAATGTATAATATACATTCTGAAACATTCAAAATTAAAAATGTACAATAAAGCATGCAATAAACACAATCACCTTTTCAAACTTATTCACCTGACATCCAGTTTTCCTAAACACAGTCAAGTATATACCACTTTTCAGAGATAGTCTGCATGAACACATAACTATTTTTTGTCTCCTCATTTATATAACTTTAACTACATGTGTGACATCAGTTCATGTTAGTACATAATACAAAAAAGCTTCCTCATTTTTTTTTTTTCTGCAGCTTCATGGTATTTTTGTATGATTGCATCATACTTTATTTAGCCATTTCTCTACTAATGAACATTTAGGTTGTTTCCAGTCATTTATTCTTAAACATAATAACAACAGATTATCTATCTATCTATCTATCTACTTTATATATTCATGAATGTAATTATAGGATAAATTCCAAGAATTCAAACCACTGAGTAAAATGCTGTTATCAGTCAGCTTAGGTTGAATTTCATAACAAATCGATGTCAAATTCACAGTAGCTTACAACAATAAAGGTTTCTCTCTCATGTTGCATCTTCATTGCATGATGCTTTATCTCTCTGTTCTACATTATCCTCATTCTAGGACCTAGGCTGAAGGAGTAATCCCTTTCCAAAACATACTATGCTTTTGGCAGAAGGAAAAGAGGACATGATTAACCATATAATGGTTCTTAAAACTGCTTAAGAATAATGCATGTCACTTCTACTTAGAGTTCGCCATAAAAGTCTTGTGTCAAGCCTGATATAGCTGGGTGTGGATATATAATCCTCTCTCCATAGGGAGGGGAAGCAAACATTTAGAATACCAGCACAGTTCACCAAAACAGGTAGGTATATTTATAAATTTGGTAGATGCCAAACTTTTCTCTCTAAAAGTATTACAAATTTAAACTCATAAAAAATATGAGTGTTTTCCCCATTCCCTTACTGATATATTACGATATCAGACTCTTTGGTCTTCATAATCTCAAAGGTGAAATATATTTTGATGACCTTAATTTGAATTTCTCTTATTATGAATAAACTTTTATTATATTCACATTCATATTCATATTAAAATATGTCTTAGCGTAAAAAGATTTGGGTATCTACTTTCATTAACAGTTGCTTCTTTTATTTGGACACTATGATCAGGTTATGATCATTAATTTTCTATTATCAAGTCAGCTTATTTGCCTATAAGGTACCAATTTTTCTTCACTTACTGATATCTGATGTCTGTCCATTACAGGTGACAAGATATGTCTCCATTATTTTGTACTTTTATAACAGGTTTTTTGTTTTGGTATTTTTTTTAAATAAAATATAAATGCAACAATTTTTACATGTTTTTTTGGATATCATTTTTTAGTGTGTTTAGCTCAATGTTCAATCTGTTCTGATACTCTTTAAATCTTTTAAAATATTTTTTCTTATTAAAAAATGATACATCAAACAAATAATGAAAATCCAGACAGGGAAATAAAAATAACCACCGTAGCTATCATTCAAAGACAACCATTTATTCTGAATATTAATTCTGTCACCTTTCATGTTAGATCACTTAGAATTGAGTCATTGGGGACTTGACAAATAAGCTTTCTACAACGTTATTCATACCATCAAAAAAATTAATAGTGTCAGCCTGGTTTCCCGCTTTTCCTCTTGGCATATCACATGGTAATTATCAAGAAAATGGATAGCGATTGAAATCCAACACATGGTTTCTAGAAACTTTAAAATCTATAATGGTATGTCTTTTTCTCTGGAGTTCTGGGGAGTGGTTAAGAACTGCAGGTGTGAGCTTGAAGTGGCATCAAAGAGGTGAGGAAGATTTAATTATTTGGGCAGGCTCTAGGACAGATTTTTTTCCAGAAGGAAAGGAGAAAACCAAACGACGATCCACTATATAAAACCAGAAAAGATAACCTATGAATACAAAGTCAATAAGGTTTAGAGTTGAGAATCAAGACTGGAAGTAGAGAATTCTTGAGTTTAGAGTCCTGCCAAGGAAAGATCAAACCAACCATTGTTTAAGGGCAAGAAAACTTCCAAATGTGGTCAATTGCCTTAAATATTTAACTTTATAGGCTTGGGAGGATGTGTCTGAGGCACAGGCGATGTCTGGACTGTTCTAAAAATTCATTGTGTCAGAGTCATCAGACAGCCGCCTGTGTCCTCTATTCCTTAGTGTGGTTTTCTGGAATGGGACATGAAAAAATTGCTGGTTTTCCATTAATCTGTATCTAATAATACTTAGCAAATTTTTGTGAGGTTCAAGAAATCACAATAGCAGAAACTTCAAAAGTAATGTCTGGATGTCTGAATATTAATGTCTGATATTCAGAATCCACTCAGGAGAATTTTATATAGGGAAACCCAAGGAGTTAAGTCTAAAAACAGAGATAATTGAGAGATTCCTTCTGATCCCTGAAGCTAGTCATTTTTTGCCTGCCATCTTGATCTTCCTCTCTTTCAATGGCTCAGTTACAAATTCAGTGAGTAAGTGGTTCGGGTTAAATGCAACCTAGCCATGCAATTTGTTTTCTGTCATGACCCATGACATTGAAAACTATTTTCTTTGTATTTATTTCTAAGCTACTTGTCTTGTAATTTTGACAAATGCCCTATGCCTGTCCTTGGAAGGAAAAAAGACCATGTGGCAGTTTTTCTAATGAGAGTCCCTATTTGTATCATCTTCACAGTTCAGAGGATTATGGCGACAGGTGATTGACAGAAGAGAAATAGAGTATATAAAATGTTTATTTCACAAAATATAACTGTTGATGAGGTCCTGAACTAGGCAATGGATGGAGATAGAAAAGAACATATTTAGGACTTGAAGAAAAGAAAAGCTGACAAGATTTAAGAATTGATTGGCTTTGAAGGATGGGAGGAAGATGCAAAGAAAGGGAGGAGTTAAAGATGATTAAAGTCTTGAGAAAGGCGTAAAATATTGAAAAAAATAATAATTGCTTGTTTGTTTTCTGAAACCAGTGAGAATTTTGAAAGATGAGTAAAATGTTTTGGTAAACATCCTTGTCGTAACATGGAAACCATGATACCTGAGCAAACTGGATTCCAAGTTTGCCATGCCAGTCTTACTGAAAACAGCATGAAAAGAGATCTTACTGTAATTTCTAATAAAAATATCTTATATTTGCTGTATGGCTATGCCAACAACTAGAAGAAATCGTTCGTCCAATTTTCTCCATATGCTTTTCAACAAAGAACCACACCATAAGAGAGGGTAGCACACGATAGTCTGTTTAACAAATCTGCCCACCCCTGCTTTTGAACAAGTCTGTAAGCTAAAAATGATTTTTGAATCATTTGAATCAAATGAATTTTTGAATTTTTAAATGATTGAAAAAACTTAAAAAGAAGAAGAATGTTTTGTGAAATGTGAAGGTTATATAAACGTTACATTTTAGCGTTTATTGGAATTAAAGTTTTATTGGAACACAGCCATGTGCATTCATTTATGTCCTTTCTATAGCTGCTTTTGTTTATTACAGAGTTTAGTATCTTCAGCAGAGACTATAAGGCCCGCAAAGTCTAAAATATTTGTTATCTAATGCTTTAAAGAAAACATTTGCCTACCTCTGCCTTAACATGAGCTATATATCTAAACATAAGCTTTGGAAGAATCGTAATGTAAATTAAAAGCGTAAGTAGAAAAATAGTGGTTTAATTTTAACAATAGTTTTATTTCATCCATTCATTCAATAAATATTTGTGGAGAGCCTCCTGTCGTCAGTCACTATCCAAGATATTACAGACACAGAAATTTGTTACAATACATTTAAACATTAGTCCACTTCTTACTAATGAAGCACTCTGAAAATAGACCTTTGTTTATTCCTGGCAAAAGAATGCCAAGAAAATGGACTGTAGTTAGAGAAGAGGCTTCTTAAGACCCAACTTGTCTTACAAAAATTGGATTCTTGGCAAAATGAGAGGAAGTATATGGAGTGAATTGAACCTGTCCCAAATTTATATGTGGTTTTGAATTTGGAATTTGTACTCATAAACAACAGGTAGAAGTTTTGAAGACTCTATTATATACCTCGTACTTCTTTAGTATTTATTTAGTTTTTATGTCTAATTCTTTGTATTTGTAAATACATTAAACAATTCATGGAGTAGGTATCATCCTCATTTTACATATGAGGAAACCAATATTGGGAGTAAATTGACATATTTTTCAAAAGTGTTCATTGTGAATATAGTTGACGTGTTCTAACATTGAATATAATCTCTTTCTTTGTTTTATTAAAAATATTAAATCCAACCTGCATCTATGGATAATGTAGAATTTGCTGGAAATGAGGAAGTATGTTACCTCACACAAACTTCTATTTTTTTATGTTTCTATTTAAATTCCAGTTAGTTAAGATACAGTACAATATAGTAGTTCAACAATTATGTACATCACCCAGTGCTCATCACAACAAATGCACTCCTTAATCTCCATCACCTATTTAACCCATCCCCCCACCCACCTCCCCTCTGGTAACCATCAGTTTGTTCTCTATAGGTAATAGTCTGTTTCTTGGCTTGCCTCTCTCTCTCTCTCTCTTTTTTCTCCTCCCTTTGCTCATTTGTTTTGTTTCTTAAATTTCACATATGAGTGAAATAATATGGTATTTGTCTTTCTCTGACAAACTTATTTTGCTTAGGATAATACTCTCTAACTCCATCCATGTCATTGCAAATAGCAAGATTTCATTCTTTCTGGTGGCTGAGTAATATTCAAATACAAATATTGTATTTGTTTGTATATACAAACTCTTCTTTATCCATTCATCAACTAGTGGACACTTGGACTGTTTCTGTTTCCATAATTTGGCTATTGCAGATAATGCTGCTATAAACATTGGGATGCATGCATCCCTTTGAATTAGTATTTTTATATTCCTTGGGTAAATACCTAGTAGTGCAATTGCTGGATCATAGGATAATTCTATTTTTAACTTTTTTTTTTTTTAATTTTTTTTTCAACGTTTTTTATTTATTTTTGGGACAGAGAGAGACAGAGCATGAACGGGGGAGGGGCAGAGAGAGAGGGAGACACAGAATCGGAAACAGGCTCCAGGCTCCGAGCCATCAGCCCAGAGCCTGACGCGGGGCTCGAACTCACGGACCGCGAGATCGTGACCTGGCTGAAGTCGGATGCTTAACCGACTGCGCCACCCAGGCGCCCCTATTTTTAACTTTTGAGGATCCTCTATACTATTTTCCTGAGTGACCGCACCATGGTATTGAGGATCCTCTATACTATTTTCCTGAGTTCCCGCCAACAACGCAAGAGAGTTTCCCTTTCTCCACAATTTCACCAACACCTGTTGTTTCTTGTGTTGTTGATTTTAACCATTCTGACCAGTGTGAGGACATCATACAAACTTCTTAAATGTTTCTTTTAAATATTTCTCTCTTCTTGGGCATCTGGGTGGCTCATGGTTAAGTGTCCGACTTCAGCTCAGACCATGATCTCATGGTTTGTGAGTTTGAGCCCTGCGTCAGGCTCTGTGCTGACAGCTCAGAGCCTGAAGCCTGCTTCGAATTCTGTGTCTTCCTCTCCCTCTCTGTCTTCCTCTCGCTCACACTCTCTTTCTCTCAGAAATATATAAACATTTTTTTAAGTATTAAAGAAATAAAAATAAATATTTCTCTCTTCCTTAAAGATCCTCACAAGTTCTCACTTAAATCAAATTTTTTTTTTTACCAATACCTAGAAAACCACTGATGGGTCTATTTATTAATTTTTATTATAGAATATCTTATATATCAATTATAGATATATGGATACATGTATTTCTTATACAGAAGTGTTACAACATACTAGCTCTATGCAGATTGCACTATTTTGAAAGGACTGAGAAAATTATTTCAGAGACCCAATTTCCTCATAGGTAAAATGGAGGTGATATCTGTGCTTCTGAATAGTTGTAAAAATTAGAAATAAATAAATGCATTTTTAGTTAATTCTGTTAATTTGTTAAGTTTATATTCTGTTCTAAGGAAGCTGAGGGCTCAACAGTGGTAATTTTACAACTTTCACAAATATTACAGATATAAAATTCTATAGCTCGATGGTTCTATTGAAACAAAAATATAATGCTCACACTTCCAGTTTATATGGACATATTATCCATACATATTTACTTTTGTTCCTTTCCAAAATAGAAAATAACAGTAAAAACATAAACTCAAAAAGATTTTAAAAAAACATAAAACAAACAAGATTAGGAAGACTTTTTTGGAATATGGAACATACAAGAATAAATGGTAATTGATTTGTAAGGCCCAAGTATGCTAAATCCTAATCAAGCAGTGGGGGAAAGCCAAGGAATAATTCCTAATTGTATATTGGAATTCCTAAAAACCCAAGAAATGACAGTAGCATAAATATCTGAAAGTGAAGGTAAAGTTGGGGCTAAAAGCTTAGCAGAAGACTGGAGGCTCATTCTCTGGTGTGAGTAAAATGGTAAGTCCCTGATGTTTCAGTAAACAAAGTAGTGGAAAGGGTACTAAACCCCAAAGAGGGGCATCTATGTCTATATCCATATAGAGACAACACTATAACTGATCATGTATCTTTCCCTATTCAGTTTCCAGAAGGTTGTGGACAGATTTATATAACTTGTAACTTCAGGCAAAACTATTCTTCTCTAGGTTATCTGACCAGATGTGGGCATTGGCCAACAAAAGTTTTCAGTGAAATCTTTACAATGAAGGCTAAATTCAACAAACCTGTAGCTTTTAAACAATTGTTCGTATCTTACCTAACACATGGACAGACAAAAAAGGATCAGTAGACACCTCATTCAAGCCTTAACATGAATGATAGGACAAAAACATACAAACATACAAACAGGGGGAAAACACAAAGAGGAAACAGATTACGTAAGGAGAGGAAACATTCAAATATATATTTACTAATAACCCCCCCCCCAAATAAAGAGATAATTGCATTCATGAAGCAAGAATAGAAACATATGTGATATGTTGGTTCAGAGAATAAGAAAATTACTTAAAAAACTAAAATATGATTGCAAAAAAGAAAACCTCAGTGTAACAGTTGGAAGATAAACTTAATCTCCCAGAAAGAAGGGCAAAGTGACAAAAAGATGAGTTTAATGGGGAAAAAAATAAAATTAAGAAACTAGTAAAAAACAAAAACAAAATACATTTGAATGATGAGTTTAATGAAGAAAGACTAGAAAAAACTGAGCACAGGAAATCATGAAATAATGAAGAAAATTTCTATGAACTAAAATACATGATTCCAAGATTGGAAGTGTCAAGGGCTCACTGAGTAGATTTAATGTATTTATTCCAGAGCACTTCAGAGTAAAAATTCAGAACTACAGATTAAATAAAAGATTCTAAAGTTCCTGAAAAATAAAATAGGCTACATACAAAGGATCAAACACAGGATGGGTTTTGACTACTCAAGAGAAGTGATGGAAGCTGAAAGACGATGAAGACGTAACTGGTGTTCTGATGTAAAAAGTTTGACTCCAGTTTTCTATTCTTAGACAAACTGACAAATCAAGAGTAATGATAGACATTTTCGAACATTCAAGAGCTTCAAATATTTATCTCCCATACATTCTTTCTTAGGAAACTTCTAAAGAAATGCTGTGTTAAAATGAGGGAGTAACCAAAAAAAAAGGAAGACATGGAATCAAGGAAATGGGATTTTATTTCCTTTAAGAAAGAGGCAAAGAATAACTTTGGAATGAAGATGATGGAATATACCAGGAATGTAGCAAGACATTGGACAGCAAGAGCAAGCATGGAGCAAGATTATCTTTAAGAAAATAAAAATGGTACAATATCTGATGTAACTGGGAGAGTCTGGGCATTTTTCAAGGATTAGTGCATAGAAAATAGAGCCAGCAAGAAAATAAGACAATTATTAGCTACAGACAAAACAAAGAGTTGCTTAAAGAAGGAAAAGTAGTCATCATTATACATAGCTTCTCTGTGAATAGTGCTTGCACAGTCATAAGAATGTACCCTGGATAGTTTTAATCAAAATTATGCCGTAATTTTAGAGGGAAGAAGATAGAGGAGCTGAGAGGTAGCCAGTAGAGGCCTAGTCAGTGAAAGACAGCTAAGTGCTCATTTTCCATTGTAGGAAGTCAGTAGATACTATCTATCTAAAATGAAAAGAGCAGGAAATAGCATTATTGTCATTTTATATACCAGTGGAGGAAAACTATCAAAAGTAAGAGCTAAAAAGCCAGAAGTTGAGAAAAGCTTGCCTCTGAGAAGATAGAATGGTGAAAGGGGTTGGAAATTGCTATTTTTCTTAAGAATTATAGAGCTACTTGACTCTTTCACATATGTGCAAAAATAACTTGGGCAAACAAAAATCAAACAAAAGAAGATGCTTACACTAAAATGTATTCATTTATAACAATTAGGAACAGATTCATTGACTTGTACAGCCAAGGTAATTGATTTTTATAAAAATCACATAATATACCCTTATTTATCTATTTTTATTTTTTTAATACAGCCTCTTTTAAAATACCTATTCTTATCATGTAACTTCTTATAGCTGGGCCATTAATTAAAAGATTGTAGCTTTTTGGGGCGCCTGGGTGGCTCAGTCGGTTAAGCGTCTGACTTCGGCTCAGGTCATGATCTCGCGGTCCATGAGTTCGAGCCCCGCGTTGGGCTCTGTGCTGACAGCTCAGAGCCTGGAGCCTGCTTCACATGCTGTGTCTCCTTCTCTCTCTCTGACCCTCCCCCGTTCATGCTCTGTCTCTCTCTGTCTCAAAAATAAATAAATGTTAAAAAAAAAAAATTAAAAGATTGTAGCTTTTTTAGTACATAAATAAAAATAGCATATGTTACAATATTATACAATATGAAATTATATTACAAAATTAAAACACTGTTATTATCATTATTATCAAATTCAGGACTTCATATGTCCATTCACCTAAAACTGTGTGAGTAGCTATCAACTACTTAAGCAATTGGTTTTTTCTCCTTAAATGACTAAAATTATAATAGTATAAAATTAAGCAAAAATCTGAATGCAGAGAGTGGTATAAGGATGTCACGGTCATTCACATCTGTAATTACAGGTGTTTATATTTATGGAAATAACCTTGCTGAAATTACAGAATTATAGAATTGTAAAATGCTACAATTCATTTGGAAATGTGGACATTTCCCAAAAGGAAAAAATGGCCAGTCCAGACCCTCATAGCTAGGGGAAGTAAAAGAAAGAGAAACCTGCTGATTCCCTCAGTAGCGCTAATATACACTGACAGAACAACATTGGACTAGAAATCACAAGAGACCTCCTGATGGCTCCTTTCTAAGACAAGTGCAGTTTGAATGGAAATGCATAAGCTTGTACATGACCGCTAATGAAAATCCAACAAATGAATTTGAGAGGTAGCATCATTAAAAAGATAGAGCAAAGTCAGGCCCAGCCTGAGAAAAAGTGATTTACTGTTTCCAATCCTATTCTCTTTGCTCATTAAAAAGATTTCACTGCTAACTGAAGATTCATATCAGTATAAGATAACTTGTTTTGTTTTGTTTTGTTTTGTTTTGTTTTGTTTTGCAAGGCACATGTGATATCATAGGATGGTTTGTACGATAAGAAATAGTACATGGTAACTGCATTTCTCAGTCAGGCTTCTGGCAAAATGTCTTTTGTATCACTGAGGAGTTTTTGACTATAAGCAGTAGAAAGTGATGCCAGCTAACCTAAGCAAAAGAGTATTCTGGAAAGATACCAAAGATGGAGACACAGTGGAGGTAGAGACGCTATAGAACTAAATCCGGTGAATGGAAGAGCCAAGAAGGCTTCAGATGACTAGGAAACCAACCACTGGCCTCAGTGGTCATGGGAACAGTCTGTGAACCCATTCTCTCTTTGCATTGCTTGCTAAAGAGTCAGTCTATCTCAGTTCAGTTCAGTTGGCTCAGCTTCAGGCATTTGTTGTCCCCTTGGCTGCCTACGGTGGTGACAGGAAGGGACGAGCACCTCTGCTTATTTGCTAGAGGACCAGCAGGCTGACTTCTCTACCACTGGGTCACACACTGGGGAAAAGCCAGCAGGAAATGAGAGCACTAACAGAATGCCAAAAAGTAGCAATACTTATGATATCCTTCTTGTTAAACATGCTCAAACCATCAATGGTTACTGAGAGCATTCTTAATTGCTAAAAAGCAACTTCTTTAGAGGTGTCTTTCTAGCAAACTGATGTGAAAATTTTATTTTCAAGGTGACAAAGATTTTGACAAGACCTAGTTGCTTTCTTTTCATGTATTGGAATTCAAATATAACATAGGTAAAAATTCTGGCTTGCATCAAATATAGTGTATCTATGTAGGCTGCCCAAGAGGAAAGTAGGGTATTTACCTGGTAGTCCATGTGGTGATATGAAAGCATATGGTTCTGTGTATGGCTCTGTGTATATATGTGTTACAGGGACAGGCAGGGCCAAAATGCCTTGGAAATACTTTAAGTATACTGACATCAAAGTAATAAGCTTGACCTCTTTAAAAAAAATTTTTTTTGAATGTTTATTTATTATTGAGAGAGAGAGACAGAGCATGAGCAGGAGAGGGGCAGAGAAACAGAATCTGAAGCAGGCTCCAGGCTTTGAACTGTCACCACAGAGCCTGACATGGGGCTCAAATTCACAAACCAGAGATAATGACCAGAGCTGAAGTCGGACGCTTAACCTACTGAGCCAGCCAGGCGCCCCAAAGCTTGACCTCTTTTAAAAAGCTGTCATTTTTTGCTGGTCTCTTAAATTCATTTATCTTTGATAGTGTTTGCTTTATGGTTTCTCATCTCATAGTAGAATAACAGGAGCTATAAGTCATCTCCTTCATCAGAAAAAAAAAATGATGATTAGTAGAATTTAATGAGTTGCAATACCTAGGGAAGACCAGGGAGTATATCCTAGAGGAGGCAAACGAAGGGAGAAAACAGGCAAGGCATTTGCATCAACTTTTCTACACCAATAACTTGTACAACATTATCTCTTAATAGTTCTGTAATTTTTCCCGTACTCTAAATTCCAGCAAGGAACTTACTGAAACAGCAAATCATCCCTCCTACAAACTAAGTGTCAAAAAGCTCAGTGAAGTGTTTAGAAATAATAAAGCAAGCGAAGAAAAAAAAAAGAAACTGATAATAAGGTGAGAAGAAAATTAAATATTTTCAAATGAGATTGGAAATCAAGAGAAAAAAATGTGAACTAGATCTTCAAATAAACAAGGAGCAATGGAAGTCGTTTAGGAAACTTGCGGATGATGATTTTATATATTTTATAGAAGTGAGTGAAGTGCCAGCAAGTGTCAAGTTCGGTAAATATTGTTTGAAGTCAAACTTTATAGTGAGGTGGGAAAATAATCCCATCGTCACTTACCGCTCATTTCTCCTCTGTACTGAATGAAATGAAATGAAGGAGGCTGACTTTTTCTCTACTGCGTGCCACATCGGCATATCCTGAGGTATCTAACAAAGCTACAGATGCCTCAAATTGATTTTAGCTGGCCCATGGTATGATGAGAGTTTAGTGAAATAAAGGGCTTTTTTAAATGCAATGCAATCCTATGCTAGCTAGACCATAAATAACTTTTGAGCATATATTTAATAAAGAATAAAGCATCTAATTATAAGTAAAACAAGACATTCCCCCAATGTATGTGACAGATTCTGAGATTAATTTACTTTCAGTGTTTGCAATAATAAGACAGAATGTAACTCAGGTGAACTTAAGTGAAAATACTGTAATAAAACATAAGTACCATTATCTGTTCCTGAGTTTGTAATTTACTGTTTGTGTTCAACCAAAATATGTATTCACATGATTTAATGAGTCAAACAGTTCCATAAGAATTATGAAATGGGAGTCAGTCACTAGTCCTCCCTGATTCCTGTATTTCCCACACTCCAGAGTTCACTTGTTTATGTTTATTTACTTCCATATTGTCAAATAACATTGTTATATTGGTGCTTTAAAATTTTTTTTAAATATCTATGTATTTATATTCCACTATGGGAAATGTAGCGTTAGTATTTTTTTTTTCATTCTCTAACCTTTCCTAATACACAAATTTCTCTGTACTTGACTGTTGTAACATTACTTTTGTTAGATCAATATTCAGGGTTTACATTATTATATTTTTGTAAATATTGACTGGGCTATATTTTATACTAGGATTCTTTTTCCTTTTTTGAACAACTTTCTCTATACTTTGTTGGTATTAAAGGTACTGGTTTTTCATTGACTTGGTTTTCTATGTCCTAACTCTCCCTGAATTGTTCCAAATTTATTAGGATTGTATCAAGTTCTTGGAGACAAATCTTCAGAGTTTTCTGATCTGCTCCAACTGGACTGGTTGTGCTCTAAGCCTTGGAAATGCCATGATCATGAGATCTAACTTCAAGTTCAACCTAGTGGGGAGGGAAGGAATCTAGTCCATATATTTGGGGAGAGGCAACTGTTCAGCTGAGCGGAGTGTGACTGAGGATATGTGGATCTCACTGTTTCTTAAGCTTGTTCTACAAATCCTCTATTTTTTAATTCTGTGTTCACCTTGACCTCCAGAGATAGCAAGTGATGTTGGCTCCTGAATTTACTAGCCATTTTATGATAAATCACGCAGCATGCTTTTATTCCTTGCTGTCAGCTTAGAATTAAGCTTTTTCAGAGCTACTCAATCAAGTAGAACTTTTTTTTCCATCTTTCTCAGTCCCACAACTTTGTTGCTACCACAAGAGTGATATAAAAATATTTAATAATTCGTATGTGATGGGGGCCAATGAATCAGAAGGGATGCCTGACTGATCAGAATGGATTCCAGCCAGATGCCATACAGGTACCCAACAGCTGAATGCTAGTGCTGTGCTTTCCCCTTTTTGTTTTACTTTTTGTGGATATATGCCATCTAAAATACAATCCTTTGGGGGCACCTGGGTGGCTCAGTTAGTTAAGCATCTGACTGGATCTCAACTGGGGTCATGATCACACTGCTCGTGAATTCGAGCCACATCAGACTCTGCACTGACAGTGCGGAGCCGGTTTAGGGATTCTCTATCTCCCTCTCTCTCTGTCCCTCCCCTGCTCACTCTGTCTCAAAAATAAAAATAAATTAATTAATTAAATAAAATCCTTTTACCTGCATTTTGTTATGGTTTCTAAAGGAAGGACAATTAAATATATGTGTACAATCTTTTTGCCAGAAAAAGCATTTTGTTTCCAAATTTCACAATTAAATGCAAAGTATTACTTTAATTCTACTTATTCCTGGCTAAACATGACTTTTGAAATGTTTAAACAGTGTCAGTAGGCCAGTCTAATTGGAAGCTTTCCAAAAAGAGTTTAAGAAAGGATAAGTTGGGGGCGCCTGGGTGGCTCAGTCGGTTAAGCCGCCGACTTCGGCTCAGGTCTGATCTCGTGGTCCGTGAGTTCAAGCCCTGCGTCGGGCTCTGTGCTGACAGCTCAGAGCCTGGAGCCTGTTTCAGATTCTGTGTCTCCCTCTCTCTGACCCTCCCCCGTTCATGCTCTGTCTCTCTCTGTCTCAAAAATAAATAAATGTTAAAAAAAAAATTAAAAAAAAAAAAGAAAGGATAAGTTGAACATGTAAGCAGCTCCAGGTGTTATAGTCATTTTGCTAATCCTCCAAATCATGAAACATAAGATTTCTAAAATCTTTTACTGTCATATTTTCAATGGTTTTATCAATGCATGAATCCCTTTAAAACAGTTTCCACCTTCTCTGGTGATCTTCCCTGAGATCCAGTATAATATTGATAATTTTTCTCACTGTTTGATTTCATATGTATTTACCACTTATTACTTGACAATAGGTCACATATTGTTAGTTTTGTACCCAGTATTATTCCTAATTCTTCCTTGCCAAGAAAACTTGGAGTGGGTGTGTAAAATATTTGCTTTGCCAGGGTCACTTGTAGCTAGATATGGTTGTGTGGTACCGTTCTAGCCAAAGAGATATAATGAGCGATCTGCCAGGGTTTCTGTAGACCTTCACTGTCTTTGCAATAAACGGGTGAATTAAGAAGTAAGTAAGCCCAACAAATGGTCAGATTGTATTGAAAATATCCTGAGAGGCTCACACATTTATTTGTTTGTTTGTTTGTTTGTTTGTTTGTTTTGAGAGCACATAAGCAAGCGGGGGAGGGACAGAGAGAAAGAGGAAGAGAGAAAATCCTAAACAGGCTCTGTGCTGTCAGGGCAGAGCCCGCCACGGGGCTCCATTTCACCATTGTGACATCATGACCTAAGCCGAAGTCAAGGGGCAGATGCTTAACCGAGGCACCCAGGCTCCCTTAGAGGCTTACACTTTTAACTCCTGTTAAATGATCTGTTATTTCCATAAAACTGAAGATTCTGAATTTTATACTTCTACCTCTACCATATCATATATATGTGACTGAAGTTCACAAACCACAGCCCAGGGTTTATTTTTATAATAAAATGTATTGGAACATAGCCACACCTATTTATTTGTCTGCTGTTGCTTTCGTACAATGATGGTTAGGCATTGTAATCGAGACCAAAAAAGTTCAAAAAGTATAAAATACTAGATATCTGGCCCTTGACAGAAGAAATCTGTAGACCTCTGTTTCTAAATCATTTAGCCTCTCTGAGTTTCCTTTAATTTGCCTTTAAAGATTATAACTTCTGAGCATTTTATTTATTTATTTATTTATTTATAAGAGAGACTGAGAGAGTGTGAGTGGGGGAGGGGCAGAGAGAGAGGGAGAATCCCAAGCAAGCTCCGTGTGATCAATGTGCAGAACCCAACACGGGGCTCAAACTCATGAAACTGAGATCATGACCTAAGCCAAAATTAAGAGTCAGGAACTTAACCGACTTAGCCACTCAGGTGTCCCAATTTCTGAGTATTTTAAAAACGTATTTGTCACAACTAAAAGCTGTTATCAAAGTACTGGGTAACCAATAATGTCTGTTTATACAGTATCCATTCAAATATTTGAAGACAACAAAGCATGATCTCCCTAAGTTTTCTCTTCTTTAGACTAAATCATGGTAAGTTCATCTAGCTGTTTCTTATATGGCAAAGGTCACTCTATTTTATTTCATTTTTCAATGTAACTACTAAATCATAGAGCCCAGAACAGAATACAACCCCACAGCATGATGTGATAAGCATAGAGAATGTCTTCCAAAATGCGTAACTTTCTTATAAACTAAATTCTGATGAACTCATTTCAAGGTTATGTTTATTGCCTATTACACCTCAATATTGAGTTTTGGGGAAGTAAAACTCTTAGTACTTTTTGACTGCCCCATTCATCATCATCTTTTATTTTTTAATTCTTTTTTTATTTTAAGAGAGAGAGCACAAGTGGGGGACAGGGCTATGGGGAGAGGGAGAAAGAATCTTAAGCAGGCTGCACACCCAGAGCAGAGCCCAACGCGGGTGTGGATCTCACAACTGTGCGATCATGACCTGAGCTGAAATCAAAGAGTCAGACGCTCAAACATCTGAGCCACCCAGGTGCCCCTGCCCCATTTATCATTTAAATTGACATATAGGCCCTTCTATTTATTTCTTCCAAAACACAGCTCACTGATTTTAACCTACTTTTAAATCTAGTGAACTAATTTAAAATACTGATTCTGCCATCCATTATTGTAGTTATTCCTCTAAACATTGAAACTTAAAAAAATTAATACAAGTGAATGATAACTTATTGAAGAAGGTCTTGCCATAGGGCATGGTTTTCTCAGGACCATCACGAGATTAAGTACATATAATAACTCTAAATAGTTTGTGTATGTTAAGTACATGTAAGTGTGTGTGTGGGGGGGTGTAATCAGGTTTGCTGATTTTTTACTATATATCTGATCTGTGTTAAATCTTTTTAAATCTGTGTATCTTATATCTTTACAAAAATGAGGATACTCCTAATATCTCAGTTTATACATGAAAAATCTAAGGCCCAAAGAAACTAAATTAAAACTCAGTCTTGGGAAACCTGGGTGGCTCAGTCAGTTGAGTGTCCAACTTCAGCTCAGGTCAGGATCTCACAGTTCACGAGTTAGACTCCTGCATTGAAAGCAGGCTCTCAAATTCTGTGTCTCCCTCTCTCTCTGACCCTCACCTGCACACGCTGTTTCTCTCTCAAAAAAAAGTAAACATTAAAAAACAAAACAAAACACCTCAGACTTACTCCATAATTGGAACTCTTTCACTAAGATAAATTGCTTCTAACTAAAGGTATGTTAAAAAATATTATTTCCAGCCCTGCATTGGGCTCACTGCTGTCAGTGCAGAGCCTGTTTTGAATCCTTTGTTCCCCCCCTCTCTCTGTCCCTCCCCTGTTTGTGCTTGCTTTCTCAGAAATAAGTAAACATTAAATGTATGTATATTATTTCCAAAGAAAGATCTTTTATGTTTTTAATTTAGCTTCCAGAGAAGAGGTTAGGGCACAGTGAGAAGAGGCCCAAGTCATCAATTGTAGGAATTTGACTTGACTTCAGCTTTTAAAGCATTTCTTCACATAAGCAAGGACTCGGTGATGTCTCGTGTACTTAGGAGAAGCTCCAGGCCGTGATAGTGTGTAATTAGCACAAGCTGCATTAATTCTCTGTCAATTCTCATGGGTTAGCTCTAAGCATTGATCATCTCCTGCATTATTTTTATCATGTTAAGCCTCTTGTTTGTCCTTACAGCTTTTGCTCTTGTAGGTGTGCTTACAGCAAAAACTCCATCTTTGGCCCCGCACCTTGTGCTTACCCACACCATGACCTCCCTCTGGGCTACGTGTTCCAGGCCCATGAAGTTAATGTAGGCCCTAACTAGAATGCGGGAAGTCTTGTGATCTTCCCTAAAGTGGTGCACAGAAGGCTCCTCTTTAGATAACTAGTAGAGATGACTGGTACACAGATGGCCCCACGTTAGATAACTACCCCATGACCTCATCCCCATGCTCCTCGCTTTAGAAAAGCTGCGGCTTGAGGTCTGGATAAGGTGAGTAGCCGCATGGTACCTGGATCATTTTTCTGCCTAAACCTCCATCAGTAAGTTACCTTGATATAAATGTGTAAAAGTTATGGAGTAGCTTGGCTTTTTCAGTGTTAAAGTGACTTCGCAGTTTGGAGGACACATTTCTGACCTTCCTCCACCTTCTAACAGCTCTTCTGCTTCTTGTCTTGTGTTATTGAAGGTCCAGTTTCATAAACTTTGAGAATTGTATGCATGCATATAGTGAGCGTGATGTTAAGTGTAAGGTATTTGTACTCTGAAAAAGCTAAAGGAACACGGGAGACAGCTGCAGATTAAAGTAAATGAGGAAGGAAAACTGCTTCACCACCGAAGCCATTTTATCCAATTTACTGGCATTTAGTGTTTTAGTATGGTAGGGAAGAAAAAGTACTTTCTCTCTTCTCGTCTTGGGTTCATTGGCCAGAGCCCTATAAATGAGATTAACAAATAATAAACAGCAGTTGATTAACATGTGCATTGCTCATACACATGGGAACACTCAGAGATCAGTAACTCAAGGGGTGGTTAGAACTTGGGTTCATGTAGCATCTTCGCAAAAGAACAAAAAACTTTGGGGAAACAATAAGACAAAGAACTTGGAGCTTCTAGTGACTGACAAGTTGTAGGAAGGCAAATCTATAGGGATAGAGATGGAAGATAAAGGCTAGTTTTAATAAGGTTTGTTATGTATATTTCTCTGGTACCCTCTCTGGGCTGATAAGGGTCCAGTGTTGTCTCCCACAATTAATTTCTATTTTCCCTGTAAAAGAGGGCAGAAGGGACACCTTTGCAAATCTATGTCCTGTTTTCAGACAACTAGGGGAAGGGCAGAGAGCTTCTTATCAATTGTTTTCAGCTCAAAATAATTCTTATGCAAGATGACATGTCTTGGGTTTGCATATTCTGCTATTTTTCATTATAAATAAACATTAGGTCCAGGTCTTGGGAAAGCATAACAACACTTTCTTTTGACTTTGATATCATTTCCTTAATAAACTTGTAAAATTTTGTGTGTAAAGGGACTGGTCACATAAAATACTCAAAATATACAGAAGCTAGTAGGAAAGGGTACTTGATTTCAAGAGCTATTAGAGAAGGATCCCTACCGAAAATCAGTGGCTTTGGGTTCTTTTACACGCTTCCAGGGCATTTAAATTAATGGTTCTCAAAAGGGCCTCTAAAGAATATGCGGTTGCGGTGGGGGGGGGGGGGAGTGGTAATGGAGAGACCTCTTATCTTGGCTGTCACAATGTTTAGGGAAAGATACTGGCAGTTAATATGGGGCCAAATGTTAGGCAATGAACAAGAACAGTCCTGTCTACAACTGTCTGCAACTCTTTCATCTAATTTTATTTCCTTTAGCCTAATGCCTCTGGGAAACCATGTCCTAAGCAGTAGGTTTAGCTTTAAGGCTATAATCCCAAACTTTGTGAAAATGCTTGAAAATGTAATGCCATGTTTCAATGAATAATTTTATATTTAAACAACCCGTGTACTACCCAGTTGCACCAATGCTCAGCAAACACTAAGGTTGCATAACAATGAATAAGCCCAGTTATGTATCAAACATCATGGACTCTTTCACCTTATGAGAATTTTTCTGATTTACAAGCATGCAAGTGATGCTTATGGAGCAAGTCAACAAATTAAGAATAAATGATGTAATTGTCTGATATGTGTTCCACAGCCCTCCCTTTTAGCTTGAGGGAGGAACAAGCTTTTAAACTTTTCCCTAACAATGGTCTTTTTCATAGGGTTAATGATCAACAGATATATTTGGCAATAAAAACAAGACCAATTGATTTCAAAACAACCCCAGCTTCAATTAACAGGATGCTGACTCCCCTGAGGCTTTGTCAAGGTCTACATTTTATTAAAGCATTCCAGGACTACCAAAATTCAGGGAGCAAATGGTCAAATCGAGACAAATTTCTGTATTTGATAGTGATTTACACAAAAGCCCACCATCCTGTATGTCAGGGTCTTGGGTTCTTATTCCAAATTTGTCTTTAATTAGTTTTGTGATTTGAGCAAGTATTTTAACTTTACTGGATCTCAGTTTTCACAAATGTATATTTAAAAGTAAAAAAAGGATTGAATGAGTAATATAATAATGGCTATATTGATAGTTAACATATATCAAGCCCTAAGTATCTGTAGCCACTAGGCTAAGTGGTCCTCTTGTTGCATTATCTCATTTAATTCACTCAACAACTGTATGAGGTGGGATGTATTATTCTGATGTTTTGGTGTAGTAGATGGCTGGGTAATCACAGAGTCAGTTCTGTTAATCACTACGCTAGTCATTTCAGGATGTGACTACTTGCCCTGCACAGTGTAAATTTAGTCTAACATATGAGCATGCTTTAAGAGTAAAAAGATTTCTAAAATTCAAGTTATGGTTTATAGTACTAAGGCAGTAGTCTGCAAAATGGAAACTTAGTCCAAAAGGCTTAATGCATTTGATGTATCCAAGGAAGTTTCTAGGTAAAGATCATGAATTGTTTGTTAGTTATTCAATGGTAGAGAGAGGTGAGGTAGCAAGAAGTAAAGGAGACAGCTAGAGAACTGTCAGTTAGTGAATAGAAGTTCCTTTCCTTCAGCTCTAGAATCATCAAGGCTTTCTGATATCTAGAAATCCATGTGACTGACCTTTTCTCTGGGTACCTACAAGCGTTTCATCCCATATATGATCCAAATTTCTATTAACATCCTCACCACATCTGTTAACATAGTCCCTCTCATACTCCACACCTCTAATGATACATCTATCATGAAAAGTATTGTTGACCAGAAGGTCAAGGACAAGAGAAGGTAGGCCAAGGGTCAGAAGGTTGGCACAGTGCAACTAGTCCCCACCCACAAAATATTTCTGTCGGCTACCAATTCCTAAACCAAGGTATTTTTGTCTTTGAAGTAGGGTCTAACTATAAATTAAAACACATAAATTTCTAACTATTAACTAAAAGTTTTGTGTATAAAATATTTTATGCCAAGAGCTTTCTGACACTCCAATTTTTGTAAACTGAGAATATACTTGGAGTATCACATTCCCCAAGTTCATTATATGGTGATCTTTCATGGCCGAGCAGTCTGTATGGGCCATCAGATGTGGAAGATTTCATGATCTCCTTTCTTTGAGAACTCAGTGGACCATTCAAGCTCCATCTCCTATCATACCAAGTGCCATATCCTTGCTACACAGTGTCAAACAAAATTCAAACTCCAACTCAACTGAAGCTCTGTATAAAGTACCACAGCCCTAGGCCTCAGGCTCAAACCACAGAGCAGTAATTCTTAATCTTTTTAAAGTCATAGACACTTCTGAAAACCTACTAGAAATTCTGGAGTATAACCCCCTACCCCAAATGCACACAAGAGTGTATATGTACAATATAGTCTTTCATTTAATGCTGTTTGGGGACTCACTGAAGCTAATACATAGACCCAAGTCAAGAAAATGTGTCTTAGAAGCTCCCAGGACTTCCCTATCCTAATGCTCACCTCAGGACATAGAGCCCATTATGGACATAAATAATAATCCCTGAGAAAAAAAATCTCTAATATTTCCCACTCCTCCAATACAGTTGATTCTTATTATTCATAGTTCTCATATTCTATAAAGTCACCTTGAACACTGAATTAGCAATATTGAACCATTGCTTCTAGAGGAAACACAGGGTTAGGTTCCTGTGAGCCTCTGGTCACAGCATTTTCATCAACCAATCATTATATAACTAAGGTCATGTGTATTTCTATTTACAGATAACTTACTTAATATATATTTTTTATTCATTAACATTGAGATTGAATTCTGTCAACACTCTTAACTCATGGCTAAACAACACTTCTGTAGCACATGTATTTTATCTATCAGGCACACCACGGACTTCTTATCCTTAGAAACACTAGACAGAGCCTCTGTGCCACACAATGTGGCCATTGTCAGCAGTGAAATTGCTAACAATAATCGGAAAAATGTGAAAAGTGGATACCACATAGGCCATAAAGAGAACACGTTATAGTATGAGAGCTGAAACGAGAAGGCAGAGCATTGCCTTGTTACCTCAGGTGGGAACATTCACAGCAGGCCACACAAATGTTTCCCAGCTCTACACATGGATACAAGTGACTGTGAAAATGCCATTGAGCATTGATTTGGAAGTTGCAAACTACATGAATTCTCATATACAGAATCCACAGTTAATGAGGATTGACTCTATACTCTCCCCACCAGCTTCTTACTACCCATTTCCTAAGGGCCTCTAAACATCTTACCTCCTAATGTTAACATCCTTCATTTCCAACTTTTGAAACTCCAATGCACTTTTTTTCATATATTCTGAGCTTATGTGTGTGTGTGTGTGTGTGTGTGTGTGTGTGTGTGTGTGTTTTAAGTTCATTTATTTTCAGAGAAAGAGAGTGCTTGCATGTGTATGAGTGGGGAAGGGGCAGAGAGAGAGAGAGAGAGAGAGAGAGAGAAACAATCCTACGCAGGCCCCAAGAATCGGACGCTTAACTGACTCAACCACCCTGGTGCCCTCTGAGTTTGAATTTTACCAATAGTCATGCAATAAGCCACCACATTTGACCCAACTGACCCCTACTTCAGTGAACCTTATAGAGTTAGAGGAAGCCAGTCTTGTTCCCTTTAATTCCTAATACTTGACACCACCAAGCATATTGCTTTGAGAGTATGTACATGAAACTGAATTTCCCCGGGACTAAAGCCTGCACTTCTCTATTTTTGCAGAAAAATGAAAATATCACCTATACAGAAATTCTTTAAAGGGATTGGAAAAACAATGCAAGTCAAACTAAGTGGAAGATTAAGATAGAGGACATAGGCACAGACTTCATTATTCAGTGTTAACTGTGCAACCTCCTTTATTGAGAGTGCATTTTAATACTTAATATTGTTAACAGTGTATCATGATTGCATGTAAAGAATCTGGGCTTTGGGGCGCCTGGGTGGCGCAGTCGGTTAAGCGTCCGACTTCAGCCAGGTCACGATCTCGCGGTCCGTGAGTTCCAGCCCCGCGTCAGGCTCTGGGCCTATGGCTCGGAGCCTGGAGCCTGTTTCCGATTCTGTGTCTCCCTCTCTCTCTGCCCCTCCCCCATTCATGCTCTGTCTCTCTCTGTCCCAAAAATAAATAAAAAACGTAGAAAAAAATAAATAAATAAGAATCTGGGCTTTTTAAGAGCAAAGTAAAATTTATTTTCCTACAGTTTCTACAGTGGATCACAGTGCCCGGTGTGCAATTCTCAGGAAATAGAAGGAAGATTTAAAATATAGTTTCAGAAAAGTCCCTCTTGATGGTTCCGGAAGATGGCGGCGTAGGAGGACGCGGGGCTCACAACGCGTCCTGCCGATCACTTAGATTCCACCTACACCTGCCTAAAGAACCCAGAAAACCGCCAGAGGATTAGCAGAAGGGAGTCTCCGGAGTCAAGCGCAGACTAGAGGCCCACGGAGAGGGTAGGAAGGGCGGCGAGGCGGTGCGCGCTCCACGGACTGGCGGGAGGGAGCCGGGGCGGAGGGGCGGCTCGCCGGCCAAGCAGAGCCCCCGAGTCTGGCTGGCAAAAGCGGAGGGGCCGGACAGACTGTGTTCCGACAGCAAGCGCGACTTAGCGTCTGGGAGGTCATAAGTTAACAGCTCTGCTGGGAAAGCGGGAAGGCTGGAGGACAAAGGGAGGGAGAGCTGCTGAGCCCCGGACGGCAGAGCTCAGCTTGGCGGGGAACAAAGGCGCCAGCGCCATCTCCCCCGCCCATCCCCCAGCCAAAATCCCAAAGGGAACCAGTTCCTGCCAGGGAACTTGCTCGCTCCGCGCAAACACCCAACTCTGTGCTTCTGCGGAGCCAAACCTCCGGCAGCGGATCGGACTCCCTCCCGCTGCCACAGGGCTCCTCCTGAAGTGGATCACCTAAGGAGAAGCGAGCTAAGCCTGCCCCTCCAGCCCCCGTGCACCTTGCCTACCCACCCCAGCTAATACCCCAGATCCCCAGCAACACAAGCCTGGCAGTGTGCAAGTAGCCCAGACGGGACACGCCACCCCACAGTGAATCCCGCCCCTAGGAGAGGGGAAGAGAAGGCACACACCAGTCTGACTGTGGCCCCAGCAGTGGGCTGGGGGCAGACATCGGGTCGGACTGCGGCCCCGCCCACTAACTCCAGTTATACACCACAGCACAGGGGAAGTGCACTGCAGGTCCTCACCACACCAGGGACTCTCCAAAATGACCAAATGGAAGAATTCCCCTCAGAAGAATCTCCAGGAAATAACAACAGCTAATGAACTGATCAAAAAGGATTTAAATAATATAACAGAAAGTGAATTTAGAATAATAGTCATAAAATTAATCGCTGGGCTTGAAAACAGTATACAGGACAGCAGAGAATCTCTTGCCATAAAGATCGAGGGACTAAGGAACAGTCACGAGGAGTTGAAAAACGCTTTAAACGAAATGCAAAACAAAATGGAAACCACAATGGCTCGGCTTGAAGAGGCAGAGGAGAGAATAGGTGAACTAGAAGATAAAGTTATGGAGAAAGAGGAAGCTGAAAGAAAGAGAGATAAAAAAATCCAGGAGTATGAGGGGAAAATTAGAGAACTAAGTGATACACTAAAAAAAAATAATATACGCATAATTGGTATCCCAGAGGAGGAAGAGAGAGGGAAAGGTGCTGAAGGGGTACTTGAACAAATTATAGCTGAGAACTTCCCTGAACCGGGGAAGGAAAAAGGCATTGAAATCCAAGAGGCACAGAGAACTCCCTTCAGACGTAACTTGAATCGATCTTCTGCACGACATATCATAGTGAAACTGGCAAAATACAAGGATAAAGAGAAAATTCTGAAAGCAGCAAGGGATAAACGTGCCCTCACATATAAAGGGAGACCTATAAGACTCGTGACTGATCTCTCCTTTGAAACTTGGCAGGCCAGAAAGGCTTGGCACGATATCTACAGTGTGCTAAACAGAAAAAATATGCAGCCGAGAATCCTTTATCCAGCAAGTCTGTCATTTAGAATAGAAGGAGAGATAAAGGTCTTCCCAAACAAACAAAAACTGAAGGAATTTGTCACCACGAAACCAGCCCTACAAGAGATCCTAAGGGGGATCCTGTGAGACAAAGTACCAGAGACATCACTACAAACATAAAACATACAGACATCACAATGACTCTAAACCCATATCTTTCTATAATAACACTGAATGTAAATGGATTAAATGCGCCAACTAAAAGACATAGGGTATCAGAATGGATAAAAAAACAAGACCCATCTATTTGCTGTCTACAAGAGACTCATCTTAGATCTGAGGACACCTTTAGATTGAGAGTGAGGGGATGGAGAACTATTTATCATGCTCCTGGAAGCCAAAAGAAAGCTGGAGTAGCCATACTTATATCAGACAAACTAGACTTTAAATTAAAGGCTGTAACAAGAGATGAAGAAGGGCATTATATAATAATCACAGGGTCTATCCACCAGGAAGAGCTAACTATTATAAATGTCTATGCGCCAAATACCCGAGCCCCCAGATATATAAAACAATTACTCATAAACATAAGCAACCTTATTGATAAGAATGTGGTCATTGCAGGGGACTTTAACACCCCACTTACAGAAATGGATAGATCATCTAGACACACAGTCAATAAAGAAACAAGGGCCCTGAATGATACATTGGATCAGATGGACTTGACAGATATATTTAGAACTCTGCATCCCAAAGCAACAGAATATACTTTCTTCTCGAGTGCACATGGAACATTCTCCAAGATAGATCATATACTGGGTCACAAAACAGCCCTTCATAAGTTTACAAGAATTGAAATTATACCATGCATACTTTCAGACCACAATGCTATGAAGCTTGAAATCAACCACAGGAAAAAGTCTGGAAAACCTCCAAAAGCATGGAGGTTAAAGAACACCCTACTAACGAATGAGTGGGTCAACCAGGCAATTAGAGAAGAAATTAAAATATATATGGAAACAAACGAAAATGAAAATACAACAATCCAAACGCTTTGGGATGCAGCGAAGGCAGTCCTGAGAGGAAAATACATTGCAATCCAGGCCTATCTCAAGAAACAAGAAAAATCCCAAATACAAAACCTAACAGCACACCTAAAGGAAATAGAAGCAGAACAGCAAAGGCAGCCTAAACCCAGCAGAAGAAGAGAAATAATAAAGATCAGAGCAGAAATAAACAATATAGAATCTAAAAAAACTGTAGAGCAGATCAACGAAACCAAGAGTTGGTTTTTTGAAAAAATAAACAAAATTGACAAACCTCTAGCCAGGCTTCTCAAAAAGAAAAGGGAGATGACCCAAATAGATAAAATCATGAATGAAAATGGAATGATTACAACCAATCCCTCAGAGATACAAACAATTATCAGGGAATACTATGAAAAATTATATGCCAGCAAATTGGACAACCTGGAAGAAATGGACAAATTTCTAAACACCCACACTCTTCCAAAACTCAATCAGGAGGAAATAGAAAGCTTGAACAGACCCATCACCAGCGAAGAAATTGAATCGGTTATCAAAAATCTCCCAACAAATAAGAGTCCAGGACCAGATGGCTTCCCAGGGGAGTTCTACCAGACATTTAAAGCAGAGATAATACCTATCCTTCTCAAGCTATTCCAAGAAATAGAAAGGGAAGGAAAACTTCCAGACTCATTCTATGAAGCCAGTATTACTTTGATTCCTAAACCAGACAGAGACCCAGTAAAAAAAGAGAACTACAGGCCAATATCCCTGATGAATATGGATGCAAAAATTCTTAATAAGATACTAGCAAATCGAATTCAACAGCATATAAAAAGAATTATTCACCATGATCAAGTGGGATTCATTCCTGGGATGCAGGGCTGGTTCAACATTCGCAAATCGATCAACGTGATACATCACATTAACAAAAAAAAAGAGAAGAACCATATGATCCTGTCAATCGATGCAGAAAAGGCCTTTGACAAAATCCAGCACCCTTTCTTAATAAAAACCCTTGAGAAAGTCGGGATAGAAGGAACATACTTAAAGATCATAAAGGCCATTTATGAAAAGCCCACAGCTAACATCATCCTCAACGGGGAAAAACTGAGAGCTTTTTCCCTGAGATCAGGAACACGACAGGGATGCCCACTGTCACCGCTATTGTTCAATATAGTGCTGGAAGTTCTAGCATCAGCAATCAGACAACAAAAGGAAATCAAAGGCATCCAAATTGGCAAAGATGAAGTCAAGCTTTCGCTTTTTGCAGATGACATGATATTATACATGGAAAATCCGATAGACTCCACCAAAAGTCTGCTAGAACTGATACATGAATTCAGCAAAGTTGCAGGATACAAAATCAATGTGCAGAAATCAGTTGCATTCTTATACACTAACAATGAAGCAACAGAAAGACAAATGAAGAAACTGATCCCATTCACAATTGCACCAAGAAGCATAAAATACCTAGGAATAAATCTAACCAAAGATGTAAAAGATCTGTATGCTGAAAACTATAGAAAGCTTATGCAGGTAATTGAAGAAGATATAAAGAAATGGAAAGACATTCCCTGCTCATGGATTGGAAGAATAAATATTGTCAAAATGTCAATACTACCCAAAGCTATCTACACATTCAATGCAATCCCAATCAAAATTGCACCAGCATTCTTCTCGAAACTAGAACAAGCAATCCTAAAATTCATATGGAACCACAAAAGGCCCCGAATAGCCAAAGTAATTTTGAAGAAGAAGACCAAAGCAGGAGGCATCACAATCCCAGAATTTAGCCTCTACTACAAAGCTGTCATCATCAAGACAGCATGGTATTGGCATAAAAACAGACACATAGACCAATGGAATAGAATAGAAACCCCAGAACTAGACCCACAAACGTATGGCCAACTCATCTTTGACAAAGCAGGAAAGAACATCCAATGGAAAAAAGACAGTCTCTTTAACAAATGGTGCTGGGAGAACTGGACAGCAACATGCAGAAGGCTGAAACTAGACCACTTTCTCACACCATTCACAAAAATAAACTCAAAATGGATAAAGGACCTGAATGTGAGACAGGAAACCATCAAAACCTTAGAGGAGAAAGCAGGAAAAGACCTCTCTGACCTCAGCCGTAGCAATCTCTTACTCGGCACATCCCCAAAGGCAAGGGAATTAAAAGCAAAAGTGAATTACTGGGACCTTATGAAGATAAAAAGCTTCTGCACAGCAAAGGAAACAACCAACAAAACTAAAAGGCAGCCAACGGAATGGGAAAAGATATTTGCAAATGACACATCGGACAAAGGGCTAGTATCCAAAATCTATAAAGAGCTCATCAAACTCCACACCCGAAAAACAAATAACCCAGTGAAGAAATGGGCAGAAAACATGAATAGACACTTCTCTAAAGAAGACATCCGGATGGCCAACAGGCACATGAAAAGATGTTCAACGTCGCTCCTTATCAGGGAAATACAAATCAAAACCACACTCAGATACCACCTCACGCCAGTCAGAGTGGCCAAAATGAAGAAATCAGGAGACTATAGATGCTGGAGAGGATGTGGAGAAACAGGAACCCTCTTGCACTGTTGGTGGGAATGCAAATTGGTGCAGCCGCTCTGGAAAGCAGTGTGGAGGTTCCTCAGAAAATTAAAAATAGACCTACCCTATGACCCAGCAATAGCACTGCTAGGAATTTATCCAAGGGATACAGGAGTACTGATGCATAGGGGCACCTGTACCCCAATGTTTATAGCGGCACTCTCAACAATAGCCAAATTATGGAAAGAGCCTAAATGTCCATCAACTGATGAATGGATAAAGAAATTGTGGTTTATATACACAATGGAATACTACGTGGCAATGAGAAAAAATGAAATATGGCCTTTTGTAGCAACATGGATGGAACTGGAGAGTGTGATGCTAAGTGAAATAAGCCATACAGAGAAAGACAGATACCATATGGTTTCACTCTTATGTGGATCCTGAGAAACATAACAGAAACCCATGGGGGAGGGGAAGGAAAGAAAAAAAAAAAAAAAAAAAGAGGTTAGAGTGGGAGAGAGCCAAAGCATAAGAGACTGTTAAAAACTGAGAACAAACTGAGGGTTGATGGGGGGTGGGAGGGAGGGCAGGGTGGGTGATGGGTAGTGAGGACGGCACCTTTTGGGATGAGCACTGGGTGTTGTATGGAAACCAATTTGACAGTAAATTTCATATATTAAAAAATAAATAAATAAAAAATAAAAAATAAATAAATAAATAAATAAAAAAAAATATATAGTTTCATTTTGCTTGTTTTCCTCTTTCAAAATAACACTTCATTTTCCCATTTAAATATAGGCAAATCTATGGTCGTAATAGAAGTCAGTGCTCCTTTGTTTCTTTTGAGCTGCCAAAAAATCATGTAATAGTCTCTGGCAGCAGAATAGAATCTTGCAGTAGACCTTGGTACTAAAATGTTGTTAGGAGTTCAGAGGATCTGAGCCTTGGGAGAGATGAAAACTCACCATTGTGGCATGTATAGTGACAGTGTGGCAAAAGAGAACTCAGAATTCCAGGTCGTACATTAACAGAGAATCTGTTGATGTTGATTCTGGCTCTGCTTCTCCCTTCATGCCCTGAAAAGTAGAACAGTAAACCCAAACCTACAGTTATCAAGGAGAAAACCTCATGGCCTTCTTGATCAACTTTGCAGTAAGCTAAAGATACATCATGCTATGTCAATGAATATAATGATTATCATATATTATTTTTCTAAACAGTCAGGGTAAGAACCATTTAAATTTACACTGATTTTTCTTGAGGGCTACCCACTTGTTTTTGGTTTTATGAATGCTGAATTTTTTCAGAGTCAATTCGCACGTTTTGAGTATGATGAGCTCCACCTCGCGCACGATTCAGTGAGAGATGAAGTCATTACAAAGGCCCTGATTTTAAAGTATTTGCAATGTAGAGCTGTGCTAATACAGTAGCCTGTACCCATAAGTGACCTTTTAAGTTTAAATCTAATGAGATTAACAATTCACCTCCTCAGTTGACTGAACCACATTTCTAAGTCTCAATAGGCACATGTCATGGGCTGCTATCACCTTGGACTGTGCAGATTGTCATCATCGTAGTTATTTCTATTGGGCCATGCTGACCCAGGGTGATGCTCATGCAAAACTGATTAAAAGGAGATGCTAAATTTAGAATTCAATTCAACAGTTTAATTTCTTTATTTTAAAGAGGTTAGGATACGGTAGGTAATCCCTAAACTCAACAATATTTTTCTCAGCAGTTAGTAGTAGAATGTGTGGAAATAAAGGACATAACTTTCAGTCAAACTAGACCTTCATTCTTCCCTCCCTTCCTCAATCCATCCCTTCCTTCCTTCCTCCCTCTCTTCCTCCCATCCTTCCTTCCTCCCATCCTCTCTCTCTTGTTCCCTTCCTCCCTTCCTTCCTTCCTTCCTTCCTTCCTTCTTTCCTTCCTTCTTTCCTTCCTGCCCTCCTTTCCAGAGAGTACTCTGAGTCATTTACATGCACGTGTGGGGAAGGGAGAGTGGAGTTTGGCATCTCTCTGTTGGGAGGAAATGAAGTTCAATGCTAACTCTCTGATCTTAACACCTTCGGTTACTGATATGAGGTGTTTGGATTCACCTACTTGTACATACTGCCTGATTGATCCCTCTCTGTTTACTTAACCTAGTGAAATTGGCCTTTTTGCTTTTTGAAATGACTTCCCATAAAGAGCTCATATCCTCTTCAAGTGCTATTTATTCTATTTCTTTGTTTACAACTTAACTTTCTCACACCAGCCTTCTCTTTGTATCTGTGCCACACTTAAGGCCTTCCTGGGTATATGAAGCTATTAATTGTGCACTTAATTAATGTTCAGCAAAATATTTTACCACAGCACCAAGAACGGTACTCAGCACATAGTAGGTTATTAGTAAATGCTGCTGATAGTTTAAAAAGTGCTAAATATTCTTACAAAGTGGAACGAGAACTGACCTACCTCCAAATATGAATAAAACATTCAACGTTACAGGTCTGTTGCAAATACAAAGTTCTGGGGCGCGTGGGTGGTTCACTTGGTTAAGCATCCGATTTCAGCTCAGATCATGATCTCACAGCTTGTGGGTTCGAGCCCCGCGTCAGGCTCTGTGCTGACAGCTGAGTCTGGAGCCTGCTTCAGATTCTGTGTCTTCCTCTCTCTGCCCCTACCCTGCTCACGCTCTGTCTCTCTCCCTCAAAAATAATTAAAGATTAAAAAAAAATTTTTAAAAAGAGAGAAAATACAAAGTGCGATCCAACTTCTTACTTATCAAAAGGTAGTAGTCTCTCCAAATCCTTTTTTAAATTATCAGGGTGAATTTTGTGTTGTAATTTCTGACCATACAAAATTATCTTTAAAAAATTGGCATGCAAGAAGCACTCATTTCCTTGATCATTTCCCCATCTTTCTTCACAACTACTTTCTTCATACTCATCCCCAATTTGTATCGTTGACAGGCATTAAGTCTCCTTGTGTGTGTGGGGGTGTGGGGGGGGGGTGGGTGGGTAATTGCTTCAGAGTATTATGCCTCCACCCTTCGGCCTAACAAAAGCCTCAAAGTTATGCCAACTTACATGTATTTTTTATTAAATGTTTGTATTTGCTACTGTTTTTCCTCAATATCTATAAATTTTTATCAGTGTTAAATTTGCTTTGACCCCTAAGTCACTGAGTATATTTAAGAATATTAATCTTAGTAACAATTCTTTTACGGTTTTTTCCACAAGTCAGACCACACTATTAATTCACCGAGTATAACTGCCTGTTCATTTGGTACAGACTTCCTCCAGATCCAGGGATTCGGTTATTCACAGTTCTAGATATTTGCTGTGCCAAGAACTGTCAAATAACACAACTTTGTTTTACTGCTTGCTGTTGCTCTGGCAGCTACTACCATCTGTAGTTTATTCTGCCTTTCTTGTTAAAAGTACATTTATAAAGCATTAAAGAAAGACATTGAAGACAGATAAGCACCCAATGGAGTCTCTCAGGAGATAAGAGAAAATTTTCAAAATAGATGCACTTTCATACAACGTTGGTGGGAATGGAATTTGATATGGCTTTTTTCCAGTGTTATTTGGTGGTGCACATCAAGAAGCCTGTTTTAAAAAGGGTTTTGGATTTTGTTTTTATTTGTTTCTTAACAAAGAGGGTAGCCATCCAAGAAATACTGCATTGAATGACTAAATCAAGGATTTTCCTACTTGATGGCATTTATACATGCTGTTTCCAGGTTTGAGAAGCAGCACCTCTTGGATCATTGTCTTACTTTTCTTGTGTCCCTGAGGTGGTTAACTCTACTACAATGGAGGGTTTCTTTATGTTGAATATCCACCCCCAAGAAATAAGAAGGGAAATATGAGTTTATTTAGCAAAGTCTGAACAAGTATCTGCTGAGTGCAATTTAATTAGCAGTTTATTTGCATAAACCGGATCAATTATCCACGGTTTGAACCTACCAACTGAAGTTGTGGCAATTTAGATCTAGTATACCTGAGAGGCTTACTAGCATTATAGGTCAAGGTTAACTATCTATTTTTGTAGATCCCATACTGTTCTTATTAGATTCTGGAAGCAATCCTTTCTAATGATCAAAACTTGAATAAAACATTCAGGAAGATAATCTACTCATTGATCTGTTCAAAGACCACTTATGATGATGGGCTTTGATGATTGCTCATTTCTTTACTTTTATCATTCCTATAAGAATAGTCTTTGGGGGCGCCTGGGTGGCTCAGTCGGTTGAGCGTCCGACTTCGGCTCAGGTCATGATCTCGCGGTCCGCGAGTTCAAGCCCCGCATCGGGCTCTGTGCTGACTGCTCAGAGCCTGGAGCCTGTTTCAGATTCTGTGTCTCCCTCTCTCTCTGACCCTCCCCCGTTCATGTTCTGTCTCTCTCTGTCTCAAAAATAAATAAACGTTAAAAAAATAAATAAATAAAATAAAAAGAATAGTCTTTGTAATTAGTATTTTAGTTTCAGATATGACTTTGTTTATACATCAATGGAGTAAAAAAATTTTTTGACAAAAGTTATAATCCAGGAACATCACAAGGGCTATTATTCCCAAGTTATGCAGCAAATTGTAAATAGCAAAAATCTTAGAGACAATTATGAAATCTTTCATTTTAAATTATTTTCATGTATCAATATGTGCAAAAATTATTCTCACTTATATATAACAATGGAATACAGTCAACTTTGAGTTCATTTTATTGCTGCAATAGAAGTTACCTGTGCAGAATATAGGAAATCTAAAGAAGGGAAGATACACTGCGTTAGACATGTTATAGCTCTCCAAATAGTTACCCTCATGTGTGAGGTTTTGGGCTACATGTTGGCATAAAACCAATAATTGAAATATTTCCAGCTCTCTGCGAGGCAAATAGTAATTGACCCATACATAGCTGTGGGCTTAAGGATGTCAGTATCAATACAAACTCGCTGTGCATCTAAAGAAAGAAAGGAGTCTGTGTATGTGTGTTTGTGTGAACTTACATGTGTGTGCAACCTGTGACTTTTGGAGAAGCAGATTGCTAACATAGGAGCAGCACTGGATGAGGAGCTGGTGTTTCTGCATGTGTTCTACTTTTGAGTTTCATTAACTAGATTGCGTGACCTTGGGTAAAGGACTCAATAACCCTGTTTGAGCCTTACTTTTCTTCTCTATAAAGCCTTGTCCATTTCAAGGGATGTTTTGTGAATACAAAATAATGTATGGAGAAATTTATACAGTGGGGAATTTTTATATTGTATTTCTTCATTTCAATACAAAAATGGGAAGGAGAATGTGAGAAGTAGACAAAACCTTGGGAATCACTTATCCAATGTGAGTTTACATTGGGGAGGAAAGACTCAGAAGTTAAATGACTTGACAAATGCAAAAATACTCAATTATGGAACTCATGTTTTTCAGATCTAGAGTCGTTTTAGTATTGCAATTTTTGCTCAGACCAGACACACACACACACACACACACACACACACACACACCAACAACAACGACAACAACATAGCTGCAATACTAAAGCAAACCCAACTAATTATTTCCCCCTGTGATTCACAGATCTGTACTAGAAGGAATAGAAATAAAATCCTGTTCATTATGTTATTTGATGCTTTTATTCTTTTGTTTATTAAATATTTCATGACAGCTTATGACAAGAAAAAGAAATATCTGGTTTGTTTCAACTAATAATTAAGTGGTCAAAGAGTACTTAAAAGAAGTTAAAAAAGAAAGAGAAACTATAGATTAAATAATGAAATCTCAATCAAGATTTAATTTGTCATGGTCTCTCTTCAAATACTTTAGGAGACGGGGTGATGCATAAAATTTGAGGTTGTTCTGTTTTTGAAATTTTTTTTGCTTATCTCTGTCAATCTCAGTAATGATTAGGTGTCTATCTTGTTTTAAGATTAATGGAATTTTAAAAGTAATTTTCTGATTAAAATAATAATTTAACCCTTTGTGAAGTAAATCAGAAAATCTAGATTGCATCCATCTTCATTAATTTAGCCAAACTCACCTGAACATCTGCCATGTCACATACTGTTATACATTTGGTTATACATTTCTGTGGTTGCAAAGGCAAACCAGAGAGATATCCCATACTCAGGGAACTCATAGTTTATTGTGAGGAGGGTGGGGGAAAAGAATATAAGGATATGCAACACAGTGAAAAAAGTATTACTTAAGAAACCGTCAAACCATTCTTGAAGCCTAGATAGGATCTGTGTGTGCAATTGGTACCATAACAAAAGTATAGTGGCAGGAAAGCCAGTGGTTGAGATGGAAAACAGAGTATGTAAAAACAAGCAGCAGGACATAGCTATTTTCCAGTTGCTTCTTTGGACCTGATCCCGTACTTACCTTGTTTGAATTTTGTTACCCAGTTTCTTTACCATGAGAGAAGCATGGATTCGTTAAATTGGCAAGTTAAGAATTCAATATCATTTGATGGTATATCGAAAAACTACCCAGGGCACCTGGGTGGCTCAGTAGGTTAAGCATCCGATTCTTGGTTTCCTCTCAGGTCATGATCTTGTGGTTTGTGAGTTCGAGCCCCGTATTGGGCTCTCTGCTGTTTGGCATAGAGCCCGCTTCCGATCCTCAGTCTCCCCCTCTCTGCCCCTCCATCTCTCTCTCTCTCTCTCTCTCTCTCTCTCTCTCTCAAAAATAAATAAACATTAGAAAGAAACTACAAAAATCATCTTAAACATTGTTAGAATATGTACTTTAAAAACACAGCAGCTAATATTTGTAGAGTGGTCGATTACTTTGCTTTAAGAAAAAGAAAAAAAAAAGGAAAATTTACCTCCCATGGACAAAACAAGAAAGCTTCAAAGGACAGAGTATGCTTTCTGCACCAATATGCAGTTTTAATCTTGCCTCCTCTATCAGTAGCTCCCACTTCACAGTAGAGATTAAATAGGTGTGGAAGAGAAGAGGTAAAAAGCGGGCTATACAAATTGCTAGAGTTGAAAAAAGCAACATCAGAAATGTTGCAACCCCAGAACTACTTTGTATCTGCTTTCCTGCACTATTCGGTTAGATCTAGCCAGTATCCAAACCCTCCTTTCTGAAACACAAGGCAATTCTGCAGGATAGTCAGTGCTGATGTTGCCCTGAGACACAGGAAGAAAAGAGATACAAACACATCACCGCAGCTTAAACTTTCCCACGTTCTTCCCGTGGTGTTTGTGCTGGGAAACTTGGGAGGCTAGATTTATTTCCAGTTTCATTTACCTTTTGTAATAGGACAACGTGTTTGGGGCATTTTAAGTAATAAATAACTGTAGTAGTTTCTGACTTAAATCAGGTGTCTTTCCTGGCTAGATGAAAACACTGAAAACACTTAAAGAATGAGCCCAAAAGCGTATAACTCCACACATCCCCAAAGGCTGATTGAGAATGATCTTTAACAAACTATAAGGGGATGTAGTAGATCCTGATTTCAGTCAGTGGTTCCTTGTCACAAAGTTCCTTGGGGGCAAGGACTACCTTGTTTACATTTCTACCCTTCAGACCTATTACTGTACCTGGAACACAAAGACTCAAATATTTGTTGAATATGAGCAAATGAATACATGAATGAAATTAAAAATGTGTAGTGATCTGTAAACAATGAAGCCATGGAATAGTTCTCTCTGGTGTCTAGGTCTCTTTGTGTCCCATGGTTTAGGGTCTGTATTGCTAGGTCCATTCCTCCCTGTGGTTTTATTGCCAATCAGAGTGTATTTTTATCTATCTTTTAAACCTGAGCATGGCGATGTAACCATCCAGCTCTGTCTCTCATTCCTATTCTTGAAGCTCTGAGAAATTCTTCGGGAAGACACTACTTGAAACTCCCATTTACTTTGGTTTGTAGAAAGGGATCAGCATTCTTTAGCCTAGCAGGTATATTTTCCCCTACAGTCCAAGATACTTGAGGACTGAGGTACTAAAGAGAGATGTGGAAGGCAGAATGATTTTTAGCAGGAAAAATCTCTGGAGTTGATACTGAAAATTAATCTTTACCACATCACAAATCGTTATGTGGTCAAGAACCAAGGATGTCCACTCGAATACTTCTTAAGAGGTTAATAAAGGACGATGGGCAAAGCCATGGTTTAAGGAAACCAACAAGATATGGAGCAGCACCCAGGGGTGAGTAACAGTACAGGGTCATCCCATGAGGGTACCTGTAAGGGTGTAGAGCCTGACAGGATCTGGGACATGTGAGACAACATCAACTAACTTTAGAGGGAAGGACCCAGCCAAATAAATACAGTACTCACTTTCTCTTCCCACCCACTGATTTTCTATCAGTGTTGACAAGAAGCCAGAGAGCAAAGAAGCCTTTGATAAGTCTATGGGGTCAGCCTCCCTATGCAGACTAACGCATGGACATATAGCTCCTTGATCCAGATGTGCAAAAGTTATTTCATTAAATAGTACTTTCCAGCAATCTACCTCCATTTCCCAACTCGGTCCCCAGTAGTAGCTGAGGAAGATATTCAGGGAAATATCACTCTTTTATAATGTGGATAATTCCATGATTTAAGGAAATATGACCTGCCAAATTTTGACATCCATAATGGATGAATGAAGAGGTGACTATTCACATTGCAAAAGAATTCACACAGAACTTCTTTACAAAGTAGCCCCTTAATGAAGCTATAAAATTGCTATAAATGATTGGGACACATAGAAAGTACTGCTCATGCCTTTAACAATCTCACGTGTATCAAAGTATCTTCTAGTTTATGACTGTATCTTCTAGTTTATGACCTATTTTAGATGCCTTGCTCCCCAAATGGTATAGTCTTTCTGTTTATTTGTTTTAGCTAAGTGCTTTGTTTATGGAATTTCGTGTTTAGCAATGATTGATCTTTTTCATGTGTTGAATCATATTAAGAAGAAATAGGGGGATGCCATGACTTAAAAATAAGAGAGATGAACACTTGTGTACTTGAGAGTTGGGTTGTAGGTTAACTTCTATACCACACTAAAAACAACAGTAACTAATTAGGAAAATGAAGGGATTATGACCGATGTGAACCACCTTTAGGGGTTTAGTAACATTCCCTCACTAAGAAAAGAGAAATGAAATAAAGGACCGAGATAAGAAAGATCATGACACGGTTAGAGAGTTTTAATTGTGAAAAAGTTTTCCCTGCTCTTTGTCCTGCCTCCCCTTACAATAATCCCTTTTTGCTCTTAAGGATGCACATTAGTTGTGACTATTCTGCAATTCCTCTTTTGTTTCCTTTCAAAAATAGGATATATCTTCTTAAAAGACAAGCAGACGGAAAGATGCTAAAAATGAGAATGGAGAATAGATGCCAAAGCTAGAATTAGTACTCAGAAATTCCTAATGATGCCGTAATTCCCAGAGGGAAATATTTATTTATATAAGGACATTCAGTTAATTATTTATAGAAGTAAAACTCGGGAAAACTCGGGAAAATTCCACTCTCACTGTTTTGATCTACATACACTGTCCCTAGAGACCTTGTCTCCGGCCATATGGGTTTCCATTCTCAGAATCCAAAAATCCCCATTTGCTCTTGACCTTGATATTGCATTTTTAAACAATGATATTTGCAATAATCATAATGACGCTGATTTTAAGGCCCCTATTTTAAAGTTGAGTGTCCTTTCTTTGAAAAAAAATTTTTTTCATAAACACAGGAAAGACGTAAATTTGGAATGTCTTCATAGAATTTAAAAGCCAGGATCAATCATATGTGCTTACTTGATCAACATCACCAGCTGAGGTGACCTCATTCAGTATCTGTGACTTAATGGCCCTCCAGTTCGCTTATGCCAGGTACAACTTCATGCTCCAAAAGAGGCCAAAGAAAGAGCCAGATAATATCAAACTTGGAAAAATGGGAGTCAGGAGAAGAGGAGGGTGAAGGCAATCATTTATTTAAAACACATGAAGCTTGTAGTTTGCTTTTTGCAATTAAAGAAGAGAGAGAAAGTGTTAAAATGTAGCAGATTTTTTGACGGTAAACGTATTCTAAAAATATCAAGTGTTTTATGGCAATATTTCCCAGAAAACTGGAGAGCTCCAACGACAGGAAAAGCACTTCCTGCATAAGTAGTTTCCACCTTTGTACACCCCATTTCTTTTTTTCTGTGATTTTTAAAAATCTCCACTTGAAAAATTATAATTTTATAATAGCCACTCAAGTAAAAAGTGTTAAGAGGAATCATTTACTGCTAATGACAATAACAGTTAAAGGTACAGATCACTCCCACTCATTCTCACATTTTAACACAAGTGCTTTTATGGATCATGCTGAAAACTTATCATAAAATAGTGTGATTGGTAGTCATCACCTATTCAAAAGCAAATATGAAAACATAATGGCCCAAACACTTTATTAAGAAAGATTTAGGTTTGTAAATTTAGGTTTGTAACAGAGACAAAACTTTACTGTGCCCTTCATATAACCAATAATCCCTGGTTCAATTTGCTGAAATAATATTTTTTACAAAGATTTAGGCTTTTATTGAAGACACACACTTCATAGTATCCCTCTTAACACCAATAATCCCTAGTTCGATCAACTTACTTAAAAATTTTTCACTTTGGAGAAAATAACAAAACAATTTTTCTTCTTTCTGATGTAAGATAGAAGGCCATTGTCATGTTTCCTTACCTATATATTTCTCTACCCCAGTGAAGTTTACATGCAAAACTTGATCAAGAGCAGTATTGTGATTCAAAACCTTGAAGCATCTTGAACAAGACCCTAAACTGACAATGATCATTTTTATATTTTTTGAAACAACCCAAAGACTGCACAATTCTGAGGAAAAAACTATAGGCAAAGCAAGCCAAAATTATGAGCTGAATATGGATTTTTGTTCTTCAAAACATTCCCTTCTATGTGTTGCAAATGAGTGCCTAGAGATATCAAGAGGGAAGAAAAAGATGATTGGCAAAATTGTGGAGTTGGTGGCTTGGGAGAGGACAATATGAGAATAATAAATGACATTCTTAGAAGAATTACTTTTAGCTATATTGTCCAACCCTTCACCAATCCTAACATCAGCCATGCTTCCTTCCTTTTTAACACTACCAAAACATAGTACACAACTCTAAAATGGTGGACGGTGAAAAGGATTTGTAACTAAACTCTAAAATGTTATGTTGAAGGACTGATTTCCTCTCTCCCAATAGAAAAAGCTATGGAAATATCAGAAAGATGATGGCAATTGCCATTGAAAGAGTTAAGGTCCACTCTCTCTGATGATTTAGAAAGGACTTTTGCAGAAAAAACTGCTGCAGGTTTGGAATTAGTATAGATAGCCCCCAGTAGTGGGTGACCTTTGGCAAGAGAAGAGATGATAATCTAAAGAAACAATGATCTGGGGCCAATGCCAAAAGAGAAATGAACTGGATTCAACTGAGGTGAATTCAAAAGAAAATTCGTGAGTTTAGCACATGCACTAAAATTCTAGGAAGTGCTGAGAGACTGAATGAAGAAATAAAGGTATGATCAATCCTCACTAAACTGCATGAGAAAAAGTATATGCCACTGGTGCCAGTGAAGTCTATTGACTTGCAGATTGAATTTCTCCAGGAATTTTGAGTCTATGTGCAGATGGTGCTGCTAATTTTTGATAATTTAAATAGTATTTTCCTTTAATTAAACATTTCAGTCGTGTGGCTAATAGTAGACATTCCCAAGAGTACAGGGAATGGAGGATAAAAGAAATACTAACGAGCAGTATTCATAAAATTATCTGTGAGAATTTAAGAAAAAGAATGAATATGAGTATATTATATGTCAACAGGAGTTGTACTCAAAGACCGATGGCTATAGTTACCAGTGTTTTCATATTCATCATCCTCACAAACCAAGGCCTCAAGAATACCTTGAATAAGGTCACACACATTCTGAATGACCCCAGTCAAATTTAAACTCCTATATTAAAATTCAGAGTCTGGAAGCCTTATGCAATTTACATTGGATATGGAAAGGAATTTGGCTACGGCATTGTGGAAAAGCCACTGATGATAGTTTGATTAAGGTTATTTTTTAAAATGTATTTTGTTGCTGTATTCTCAATGATGAATTTGAATTCTAGATAAAGATTCCAAAAATTTGACATACATACTTGGAAATATTAGGGTAGAATTTTAAGTACATGACATGTTAATATTTAACAAAAAATGCTGGTGCTTACCAGGAAGCCAAATGGATTCACGAAAGTCTTTTCAACAGGCATTGGGAAGATTCTCCCCTGAAGATAAGCTAGAACAACAGTTACAGTTACATAAATTTGTAGCCAGTTGAATAATCTCAGCAAAAATGATTAGCAACAACCCATAAGTCATACTCTAATGGGACAGCAAAAGACTCACTACTTCACCCTGTTTTATTCCCATATAGATACATACATTATAAAGAATCAAAATCATAAGAATCAAGATTCAAGTCAAAACTATCAAGGTAAAGGAGCACCTGGGTGGCTCAGTTGGTTAAGCATCCAACTCTTGATTTAGGCTCAGGTCATGATCTCATGGTTTGTGAGTTCGAGCCCTGCATGGGGCTCTGCAGTGAAAGTATGGAGCCTGCTGAGGATTCTCTCTCTGCCCCTACCCCGCTCACCCTCTCCCCTTTTTTCTCTCAAAATAAATAGGTTTTTTTTTTTTTAATGTGAGAAAAAAAACTATCAAGGTAAAATCTGGTCAGGATGAATAAAAAAAATCTGCATTATATTTCAAGTAAGTCGATTAAACAGTTCATTTGGAAAAAATAACCTCTTTAGTTAACTAAAGCTCAATATAAACCAACCTGTATAACAAGTGGCCAAAAATGCTCATAAAATCCTAATCTATGGAGAAAAGAAGAAAGACCATATTTAGAATATTGTACTGTCTTGGTCAGATCACATGCAGTGTATTATATTTATCTATGGTTATGATGTTTTAAAATGTGATAAAGCTGTAGACAAATTTCAGTGGTGGGTAGACTAAAAAGCGACCTACCTATATTATGTAAGAAAATATCAGAAAAATCACAGATATTAATTCTGGAATTGAAAATATGTAGTGAGGATGTGAAGGTTGCCCTAAAATATTAGAAGAAAGCTCTTATAAAAGCCATGACAGAACTGCTTTATATTTGGTAACATTAGAGAATATCTTGATGTATGGAAGTTTAGAAAGAAACTTCATTTCACTATCAGGAAGCATATTCTGACATTCAGTAATTATTCAAAATTGAGATTTGTTTCACGTCCATGAGCTCCCCATCAACAGATGATCAAGCAGAAGGTGTCCTATTAGCAGAAAACAACATGTTGATTATAGTTAAAGATCTGTATACTGTTTTCTATACTTGAAAGTTGCTGAAAGTAAATCTTAAACGTTCTCACTGCAAAAAAGAAACGGTAATTACCAGGCATGATCGAAGCGTTAGCTAATGCTTTGGTCGTCATCATTTCACAACGTATGTGTATCAAGTCAACACATTATGCAGCTTAAACTTACACAGTGTTCTATGTCAGTTATATCTCAATAAAACTGCGCGGGGATGCTAAATGCATTTTTGTATGCATTTTGATTCTGCTGTTTTGAATGGAGAGGTGGTTCTTCTAGAGAGTGTAATTTTCTATTGTTTCCGCACCACTGCAGGGCTGTGTATGGCACCCAGCAGGAACAGAGGGCAGTAATATCGATGCCAAAGGAGTTGCTCAGGGAGCAAATGATCTGAAGAGCCCCGGAGGTTTGAAGGCAAGTCTTTGAAGAGTCCCTCTGTAAGACAAGCCTCAGATCTGATATGACCGGTTTGCTGCAGCCCTGATTAGATGACATTCCTTGAAGTGAGAGGTCTGCAACTTAACTCTTCCTGGGGACTTTTCCCTCTCACACAGACTCTTTAATCTCTTTCTGGCAATAAAGATAAAACCCAGTTCGGTTTGTTTTAAAGAGAATCACACTACAACCTTCCCCCATGTCACCTCCGCATACACACAAATCTATACAGCCTCTCTAAGGGGTGCACACCTGGGCAACTTGAGATAAAACTTTCCTCTTTCCATCCAATCCTTCATTCTTGTGTAATCATTAAATATTATAGGAAAAAAAACAGAACTTCAAATGTTGATGAACCAGTGACATAAAGGACCCCTTTGAGTTTTAATGATCCGGTGGACGACCTTTGCCAGCAAGCAATGCTTTGCATTTCCATGTTTAGAAAGTATCATAATGGAAACTGATATATTAAAAACTACCCCAAGCATATAGCATCTGATAGTATTTACCATAAAAATGTTAATTTTGTAAGAAGTGGAGGATATTAGTAGAGATAGTGGGGGTTTTATTTGCCAACAGACCGTGGGGGAAAACTGGCTATGATTTCAGGGTAGATATGTAAAAATTCAAAACCAAATGCCTCTGTAGGTTAGCACGAAATCATCTAATAATGGTATTCAGATATTTGCCTCTTTTTAAAGAACTACGCAAAATGAAGCCCAGAAAATGATCACAGCATTGTGCATTTGGGTGGTTATCATGGAGAGAAATTATTGCTGGTTTCACATTGTCACCGTGGCCTCTCCAAAACAATGAAAACAACCCCCCATGCCCTCAGCCTCTTCATCTTTCAGGTGTGTTTGAGGAGCTTTATTAGTATGGTATGTAGAGTGAATAGCTCCCTCCCCTTATCCTATGGGACTGTACATTGGCTCCTCTGAGATGATTTGGGGCAATATCAACTGAAAGAGGGTCCTGGGCGCCAGCCAGATGATCCCTACCAAGCTGTAGGCCTGTTGACATATTAGATATCCTGCTTCTAAACATGAAGGATAAGTCATGGCACTGTGTAACAATAAATTTTAAATATACCAGATTAAAAGTTAAAAGAACAATTCTAACCCTCATCGTGATCACTTTCACTATGTAGTTTAGTTTAGTTATTTTGAGAGAAAGAGAGAGTGAGCAGTGGAGGGGCAGAGGCGGGGGTGGGGAGAGAGAGAATCCCAAGCAGGTTCCATACCATCAGCATGAAACCTGACGTGAGGCTCAAATTCATGAACCATGATATCATGACCAGAGCTGAAATCAAGAGTCAGATGCTTAATCAACTGAGCCACCCAGGCTCCCCTTATCTTCTTATTTAATTTAATTCATCAAATGTTTGATAATTTTCCAGTACATGTTTTTTTTTGTTGCTTAGAGCTGTGCTGTTTCTTTATGAGACTTTCCCTTACTGTTATGGCAGGGCCTCTGAGCCCTCTAGCTCTTTGTTTCTCAGGCTGACTACCCAAGGAGCCTGTGTGGTGTTCTCTTGCTGCTCTTGTAAAAATTCATAAAGGGAAACCTCACTAAAAGGGAGTTGGGACGTTTGCCAGGGGAGTTCTTAGGCCTACTTCTCATCATGATTTGCAAATCAAACAGGAAGAGACCAACCCTGCAGGTGGATGCTACTTACTATCCTGGCAAGAGGAAGAAAGGCTTACCTCCTCCCTCAGCAACAGCTCAGCCAATGAGAGACTGTCACAACTCAGCCAATGAGAAGTCACTATACTTCCAATTCCCAGTTTACTCCAATAGACTTTTGGTTTATCACAGCCTTCCCAACTTACCCTTCCTCTATAAAACAGTGCACCTCTCCTTTGTTCTCTGGACTGGCCTATGGCTTTGCCATAACTTGCTTGTCCCTGATTGCAATTCTCTGTTATTTCCAACTAAACCCATCTTTTTGCTGGCAGAATTGTAACTGAGCTCAACCTTGTTCTACACACTGCCCAGCAGGCCAATAAGTTGAGAGGCAAGTTGTTGGGGTAAACCAAAACCATCTCCCCTCAGCATGAAAGTTGAGCTGGTTTTATGTTTGCAAAAGGTGGAAGTGGGAGGGGGTTGCAGACAAAAGGTTACTGATGTCTGTGGACATCCAAGGAAGGCCATGTAACCTCTTTGTCCGCGGTCAGTTGATCTTTGCATACAAAAACCTGGTTGGTTCATTCCTGTGAATCTTAAACATAGCATAGTCATTCCTATTGTACTTCCTTATCTCCTTGGGTGAGGTAGGTTTTCAGTAAAAAGCACTTTTTGCAAATCTTAGCTGTAGCATGCCCATGTGCAGGGCTAAGCAGAAGTTTCTAAGGGCTAGGTCATAGCAGCAAGGGAAATAGAAGCAATATGGAGTCAGACATGCTAAATTTCTCCCTGTTATGAAAAAACTGACAGCTTTATTTCTTTAAAGTTAACACTTTCGATACACAGATACTACGCCACTAATTCAGCTTACTTTTCTCATTCCTTGGGCTATAGCTGCTGCCCCAAAGTGGGGAGATAACTTGCTTTTCTTTTCAGCCCTTTAGCTCTTTAGGTTTACAGATTGCTGCCTGAAGTTTTAGTTTTATAATCTTGCTTATTAAGTAATAAAAAGAGTTCTCTCTAGAAATAAGGTCAAAGAGAATTAAAGGCTACAACCGAATGTCTCATGTTTTTCATATTGATCACAAGGCTAGTGTCTCAGGCCAAAAACAGGCTGAAAAATCCCCACAGCAGTCTGACCTCAGGACACGCTTCTATATAACCTTGTCACAGCCATTTCTTCTCTCTAAAGTCCTGAGACACCTGATTATTTGGCACCAAATCTTTCTCCATGCTCCCAGGAAGCCAAAGAGATACTCATGAAAATAGGGTTCCAAAACAATTGCTATCATCTCTGAATTCCTAAGTAGCTATATCCTACAGCCTTACAGCCCAATTACAGCCTTCATTTCAGTCCTCTGGACTCTTTGCTAGTTGTATAGATGATTACCCATAAATAGAGGAAGAATCCATACAGCAGCAGTCTCTTCTGATGTCATCTACACTACCTTTTGTTTAAATAACAATCCTAATATTACCTATCCTTCTAACCAAATCGGCAATCACTTTTTATTCACATATTTTTTCTCAAACGCATTTCCATTTTTCACTCATCTTTCTTATGTCAGCTTATGTGTGAACAACAGAAGGATTCTGTTAACTCTAAAATTATCTGTTGATGTCTCAGACTTGAAACCTGAAACTGAAAATAACCCACAATCAAGGCCATTAGAGAGAGGTGGCTCCGTTGTTGTGGAGGACTCCATAAGCAAACCAAAATCTAAGCCCGTAAATGCTTCAAGGTTATGACACTAAAACCTAAGTACCACCAACCACAAAGAGCCAACTGGGCTTTAAGCTACAACCACTCAGTTCCTTTGCTTTCCTTTTCCACCTTTTCTCTATCAAAGTCTCTTCTTATCTCCTGTCAGGGAGCACTCCTAACCACTTCTGGTTTGGTGCTGCCCAATCAGATAGATTTTGCTCAACTAAACTCTTACCATTTTTAACAACGGCTCATTTTATCTTTGAACAGTGGGAACTCAATTAGTATCATTGCCAAAGTAAAAACCAAGTTAAATGGCCTTTATTCCACCAAGGTAGTATAGTCAGGCCATTAAGTCATTATTATCCAAACCTCCCATCCCCCACTCACCTCAACCTCCTCGGAATACCTCCTTTGGCCACTTATCAGTGAGTCAATTTATTTTAATTAAAATAAGCAGGTATTCCAGACAATAAAATAGAAATGCAAACTTTATGTGGAAAGGCACATTGATATAAATACTGTGTCATAGCTGTAGGATGTCTAATTATCATAAAACATATTCTAAATGATTGTTCATTAATCGCTAATTCTCAAGATGAAAATCATTTGAAATAATAAAGTTGAACCATTAAATGTGAAAAAAAAAAGACCCAGTAGAAGCTTTCACTGAAAAAAAGATTATTTGTGTTTAACATAGTCTTGCAACAGAGAGAACTGTATATGTATTTTAAGTGTTGGAAACTGGTTGCATTTCAAGTTAGGGGAGAAAGGAAAAGTAATTAGGAGAAAGATCTGCCTTAAAGGCAAAGGCTACAGCCCTTCAGCTTTCCAAAATGCTCCTGATTCTTGGTTCTTCCAGAGATATTCTAAATCCATAAAGCAAAACCTGGGATGTCAAAGTTTCAGACACTATTGCCAAGGGTGGCTGAAGACACAATTTAGAGATTTGTGAGCAGTTTGTTTATTGACATCTTTTTCTACTAATACTTTCTTCAAATTGGAAGCATCAGTTTTCCAAAACTTAGAAATAGTCCATAAAAACTCCAGTTGTTTTTCATCCAGAACAACTGTATAACTATCACCAGCATGTGATCATCTTGTTTTTAGCTAGTTTTAGATGAAATCCAGTTGCATTAACATTCTCTCCTGTCATGAATTGTCTTTTATTTCTACATTACTTAAGTGCTGACTAGTGAAATAGTACAATCTCCTTGAATACATAGCAACACTGAGATCACATTTTCTAATATACATAATCACCTCTATGGACAAATAAGCATTACTATTCCCAACTCTTCAATAATTAAAATATTAACTTTATTTCCTAGAGCAGTTTCAGCTTCACAGCAAAGCCGAGCAGAAAGTTGCCATGTACCCTAGTCTCCGCACAAACACAACCTTCCATCTCATCAACATCCTCCACCAGACAGGTACATTTATGGCAATCGATGAGCCTATATTGACACATCATTATCACCCTGAGTCCGCAGTTGTCATTAGGGTTCACTCTGTGGGACACGTATCCATCATTATAGTATCAGAGGATTTTCCACTGCTCTAAGAATCTTCTCAACACATTTTTAGAGTTTTAGAACAGTCGAACCAGATTAGGCTCTGCTAAAATAATTTCTCCTGAAGGCAGTCTTTGTTAAGAACAGAATGTTCTGGTGCATTTCAAAATGGTTCCATTTCCTCTCCTCCTGCCGAAGACGGACGGGGTTTTTCTCACATTTTTGCCGTATGGATCTGGTGGAGCTGTTGAAGGTAAAACTCACAAGAGTGAGCTCCTCCCCCACAATGATGGGGTCTCCCTGGAGTTTTTTAACTCTCAGACTCATGCACACCAAGCTGTCAGCAATTCATCACTTTATAGCTCACGTTTTCCCACCCAGTACTGGTGCCCACGGTGCTTCTAGGTTTCTGCTCTGGTAAGCTGTGATTCTCTGTATCCTCCTCTCTGACTCTCCAGTTTGGGGGCAACAGCTGCCATGTGCCATCACTTTTGTGACAAATGTAAGAAAAGTTGACTTTTCCCTTTCTTCAGCTTTCTCTGGTTCTTAGGATGGAACGAGGACTTCTAGCTCTTTACTGTGCTGGACCAGAAAGAAGAAGTCACTGTTCCCATTACAGGATGAGAGAACTAAGAACTGTAGGAGGGAAGTCTCTTCCTAAAGCTCATGCAAGTATTAGAGATAGAATTGAGACCTGGGCCTACTAACCCCAAGTCTGAATTATTAGCCTGTTTTGTAATTGTGTAAAAGGAGGCTTGGATTCTTATTTATCCATTCTGGAAAGGAAGTGATTAAATTTGGGATCCTGATTCAATTTTTTTTACATTCAGGAAAGAAGGTCATTAAAAGAGCATTCTATTCCTAAGAATTTATCTTACTTAAATTATGAAAATTTACATATACAAATAGGTTTATTACAGTATGATTTATAACAGAAAAAAATGTAACTAGCTGGAATGATTATGGTAATTATGCACATCTTTGCAGTGGGATATTAAGAAAAGCATGTAACAGCAGAGTTAAATGTTTATGATACTATGGTAAGTGAAGAAGACTGACTATAAAACTGTCTCTATTTAAAATAGACAAGGTAGGAAAATAGAAACAAGTACTAGTTGGGAGGACCGAGCTTTAAAAAAAACTTGAAGGAAGGGTGCCTTGGTGGCTCAGTCGGTTAAGCGTCCAACTTCAGCTCAGGTGATCATCTCACTGTTCGTGGGTTCGAGCCTTTCATTGGGCTCTGTGCTAACAGCTCAGAGCCCAGAGCCTGCTTTAGATTCTGTGTCTCCCTGTCTCTCTGCCTCTCCCCAGCTTGTGCTCTGTCTCTCTGTCCCCCTCTCAAAAATAAATAAACATTAAAAACAATTAAAAAAAAAAAACTCGAATCACGTTGTGATAAATATGTACCATAAGTAACTTTTTTAGAAAAATGCATTAATGATATTTTCATATGCAAGCAGGACACACTGTATTAGTCTTTGGGGGGGAAAAAGGACAGCTTATTTCTTATAAATCTAGTTTAAAACTTAGAATCGTGACTATCCACTGTTGACAGGAATATGTCATTGTTTACATGGACAAGTATGCTAGTATAATGGGTGCCACCTGTTCCCCTTGCTGTATCATGTACTTGAATGAATGGCTTTTCAGAGGCTCACTAAAATGGCATTGCATGTTAGTTTAAACTAGGTATTTATGGTACAACAATGCAGGGAGTAAAAGAGAAGGAACACAGCAAATTCTATAGAAAAGGGATTTGAGTAATGTGGTTGGACGCAAGGCACCATCAACAGGCTTGTATTCACCCTCACCCGTTCAGTACACAGTAAAAGATGCAAACACCTAAATCCAAGAGAGTAGCTAAGTCGGCCTCGAAATGTGTTGCTCTCCTTGGTATAATGGTATGATGTTGTTTTTTCTCTTTTTTTCTTTTTCAATAATCCTTGCAGCTCCAGCTCACACAGAATGAATTGTTGGCTTCTTTATTGAAGGGGTGTGGGGAGGAGGGGGAAACACCGCTTTTTAAAGCCAATACCAAAGAAAATAACTCCTTTTGTGTGTAGAGGGATCAATAGTGGTCTCTGTGTTCTTTCTATTTCTTGCTTGTATTTTCTATTGATGTGTACAAACCTAGACATTCGGTTTTAAGTGTTGTTTAAAAAATTTTTTAACAGAAGGAATAGAGAAGCAAACAGTAATTTTAACCACCATTGACCTACTTTTAAAAAAATTCCATTCTGTTCTTAATACACATACCCCAACAAAAGAAAAAAATCTTGATGTATGTCTACATGCCAAAACATTTCCTAACTTAAGTTTATTATTTTCTCTAGGGCAATGAATGCAATTATGAAAGAGCTCTAATTGAAATTATTTTAAGATCGGGAATTTTCAACCATGATAATTATTTAGTTGTAGCCTTCCCTGCCTTTAATTATTATGGGAATGATTATCTCACTTTGAAGTGGCTGAGGAGATTGGAAGAAGGAACATTTCCTGTCCATGTGATGGTTCTTTTCCATATTTGGGCCCTGATTGTTTTTATACAAAACTAGAAGTGGAAATGAGGAAATCCACTAGAATATCTAGTTTTTTGTTCTTTGTTTTTTTTTTCTTTTTTTTAAGAGTAGTGTGTATTGGGACTTATGGGTGACTCGGTGGGTTAAGCATCAGACTCTTTGTTTCACCTCAGGTCATGATCTCGCGGTTTGTGGGTTCGACCCCCATGTTGGGCTCTGTGCTAACAGTGCAGAGCCTGCTTGGGGTTCTCTCTCTCCCTCCCTCTCCACCCCTCCCCCACTCCTACTCTCTCTCAAAATAAACTTGAAAAAAAAAGAGTATTGTGTATCAAAAAGCGATTTCCAAACCAAAAACAATAAATTGCTGCCTACATAGACTGAAGGGTTGAATGACTTAAGAATCACATTGAGTGATGTCTACCCAAGTACAAGTCATCTATGAGCCAATTATAGCTAAAATACATAAAGACATGGCTTACATGATGAAAGCAATCTAGATATTTCTCTAATTGGAAACTTGACCTAATTTTTTCATTTGCTCAACAAATATTCATTATATACCAGGTGTCAGGCACTATCCTGAGGACTATGTATAAAAAGTGTGGAAGAAAGGCAATTATTTCTTTCTCAACTTAAAACTGAGGGAGAGTTATAATATAAAATGATATGCTCAATAGAGAGATGGAGAGGGAGCTAAGGGCATAAATTCACAGATGAAGCTACCCTAGAAATAATAAGGGTATTAGAGTTCTCTAAAGAAACAGAACCAATAGGAGATGATAGATAAAGATATAAATAGATATAGATCTGTGTATAGAGATACAGAGAGAGAGAGGGAGAGAGAGAGAGAGAGAGAAAGACAAAGAAAGAGAACAAAATCCCTTTATTATAAGGAATTAGCTCACATGGTTAGGAAGGCTAAGAAATCCTAAAATCTGCAGTTGGCAAGCTGGAACCCAGGAGATCCAATGAAGTATCTGCAGTCTAAGGGTAGAAGACCGATGTCTCAGTTCAATCCATCATGCCAAAGAGGTCCCCCCCCTCCCCCAAACGCACCTTAATCAGTCTTTTTGTTCTATTCAGGTCTTCACTTGATTGGATGAGATGCACTCACATTCTGGATGGCAATCTGCTTTACTCTGCTCTGCCCATTCAAATGTTAATGTCATCCAGAAACACCCTCACAGACACACCCAGGAAAATGTTTAACAAAATGTCTGGGGACCATATGGCCTAGTTAAGTTGACATTTAAGATTAACCAAAACAGTGGGTTAGGTCAAGGATTTCTGAAGGAACAGAAACTGAGCCTGAATGCTGAAGGTCCCAAGGAAGGAGTGAAATTGTGTCCTAGGGTGGATTATAACCAAAATCTCACTCATATGTAATTTAGATGTTTCAGATGATAACATTTGAGGTTTTTAAGATGAGATTTAGATCAGAATTTAGATTTTGAATTGATGTTGGATCTGATAATGGTTTCAGAGTTTGGGAGATCTTGGGATGAGATGACTATTTTGCACATCAGGTTGACATGAATATTTGGAAGTTGGAGGGCACTGTGGTAGGGCAGAGTAATGGCTACCAAAGATGTCCATTTTCGAATCCCCAGAACCATGATTTTGTTATTTTCCGTTGCAAAGGAGAACTTTGCAAATGTGATTAAGGTTAAGGACCTTGCAAGGGGCAGAGATGCCTGGGTGGCTCAGTTGGTTAAGAGTCAACTTAGGCTCAGGTCATGATCTCACTGTTCATGAGTTTGGGCTTTGTGCTGACAGTGCAGAGCCTGCTTGGGATTCTCTCTCTCCCTCTGTCTTCCCCTTCCCTGCTCAACCTTTTTCTCTCTAAATAAATAAATAAATAAATTAATTAATTAATTAAAGTTTAAAGACTTTGGGATCAGATTATCCTGGATTATCTGGGTGGACCCAACCTGATCACATTTGTTTTTAAAAGTGAGAAACTTTCCCAGCTACAGTGAGAGGGATGAGAGGAGAGAAGGACAATACAATTATCACCTTTGTTTTTTGTTTGTTTTTTTCTTTTCACTTCTTAAAACTATGTGAATAATTTTTAAATTTCATGTCCATTTTCCCATTGGCTAAAATCATTTTCTTGTGTTTGTTGTCATTGTTATTGGTTGTGGTAGTGGTTGCTCTAGGTATTACAATATACTCCTTACAATGTGCTATTTCATGCGAAATATGGAAATCTAACAACCATATAGGGCTGTATTCTTCTTGTCCTCTGTGTCATAATTATTATATGTACTATTATAAACCCCAAAATGTTATAATGTTTTTAAACAGGTACATAGTTTGTAAAGAAATGGACAAAGATGGCAAAAAGAAACAAAAAGATAGATTTTTGCATTTATCCAGATAGATAGCATTTCCAATGTTCATCTTTCTTTTCCAAAGTTCTAAGTTTTCCATTCTCATGTCTGTGCTTCACCTTGAAGAACTTCCTCTTCCTTTATGATTCCTTGTGGTAGAGATCCACTGCTTCTAGTTTGCTTTTATCTAAAAATGTCTTTATTTCATTTGCATTTTTGAGTGATTTTGATATAGAATTCTGTACTGACTGTTTTCTTTCTTTCAGCATTTCAAAGATGTTCTGCTTTCTTCTGGTCTCCATGGTCTAATTAAAAAATTAGGCATTTGTTGCCCCTTACGTAACATGCCATTTTTCTCTTGCTACTTGTTAGAGTCGCTCTTCAGTTTTGGCTTTCAACAGTTTGACTAAGATGTGTCTTAGCTGGGCCTATTTGTGTTTATCCTGCTTGGTTTTCCTCTAGCATCTTGGAGCTGCAAATTTTGCTTTCTTATTCAAATTGGGAAATTTTTACACATTATTTCTTCAAATATTTTCCCCTTCATTGTCTTTTTCCTCTCTTTCTGGGACCAAATTAATGTATTTGACCATCAGAGACCAGCAAACTCTTTTTGTAAAGAGCCAGATAATAAATAATGTTGAATTTGCAGGCCACCTATCTGTTACATGTTTTTCTTTTTCTTCTTTAGTTTTTAATTGTGGTAAAATTTGCCATCTGGGGGCACCTGCGTGGTTCAGTCAACTAAGTGTCCTACTGTTGATTTCAGCTCAGGTCACGATCTCGCGGTTCACGAGTTCGAGCCTTACTTTGGGCTTTGTACTGACAGCATGCACAGGCTGCTTGGAATTCTCTCTCTCCTCTCTCTCTGTCCCTCCCTCCCTCATTCGTACTCATGGGCACAGTTTCTCTCTCTCTCTCTCTCAAAATAAATAAATAAAAAAAAATTACCATCTGAATCATTTTAAAATGTCTAGTTCAGTGGTGTTAAGTACAAATTGTTGTGCAACCATCACCACCATCTATCTCTAAAAGTCCTTTGATGTCCTCACCTTTCATCCATATTGTGGCACATATCAGAATTTCCTTTCTTCTTAAGGCTGAATAATATTCTACTATATGCATGTCACATTTTTTTTTTTTTAATCCATCCATCCATTGACAGATACATGGTTTGCTTCTACCTATGGCTATTGTGAATAATGGCCCTATGACCATGAATGTCTTTTTTCTTTTTCAAAAAAACCCAGCATTTTAAAAATGTAACAGCCATTCTTAGTTTGCAGGCTGATTTGACCCATGGGCCATAGCTTGCTGACTTCTGACATAGGTCTTTGAGACTTTATTTACATTTTTAAAACTCTTTTTCTCTATGTATTGTTGTTGTTTAATCTTGAATATTTTTTTGTTTTTTTTTTTTCAAATTTAATCCAGCATGTCAATTTGGCTGTTAAATCCATCCAGAGAATTTTGTTTCTTATTTCAGAAAATGCATTCTTTAGTTGTAAAATTTCCATTTCAGGCATTTTCATTCATTATAAATATGTCTAGCTTTTACTTTATTGAGGATAGTTATAATAGCCATTTTGAAAACCTTGTCTGTTAGTTCTAACATCTGTTTCATTTTGAGGTTTGGCTTGATCCATTTCTTCTTGAGACTGTGATTTTTTTTGGCTTTGCTTATGTTGGATAATTTTGCATTGTATCCTGGACATTGTCAATGTTAAATTTTAGAGATTCTGAATTCTGTTATTTTTTATTGATGTGTTGTTTCTTTTGTTTTAGTAGTAAATATTTTTGACTTAGCTTGAACTGCCAACTTGATTTCTTGGGCAGAAACTCCCTTCTGTTTGGATTTTTTTTTTTTTTTTAATTCAGTGGAACCACTTACCTCTGTCCTACACATACATAGTTCAGAGGTCAAAGAAATGGGGTGAGCAGAACTTGGGAATTCACTATTTGACTCATTCTGTTCTGGGATTCCCCTACTCTCTTCAACATTCACAACTTCCAAGCTTCAGATTTCTGGTTCCCCAACCAGATAGGTTGTTGTTTTTTTTTCACGTGTGCCCAGCCCCAATTCTGCTCACCACATGGACTGCACTTAGTGCTAGGCTTCAAGTGAAAGCCTTAGAGAGAGAAATTTACTTTAGACCTCCCTCTTCCCTGTGAACTTGTACATCCCAGCAGAATATTTTTATTCTGTTCACCCTCTTTCAGATAGTTGTACCTCAGAGTGTTGCTTTTTGTATTGTCTGGTTCCATAGTTATTTTCTACAGGAGTGTCATCTGGTAGGGTCTTAGTCTATGCCTATTTGTACAATTTAATCAATGATTAATAAGTCTCAGTCATTGTAACAGCTGGGAGGCAACTTTTTATATATTTGGTGCAAGAAAGCTATAGAACTAACCATTCACTCCACCCTACATTCATGTATTAGTTGAAAATTTTATTTTGGTTACTTGATGTTCAGTAAGAGTTTTTGTGAACTAGAGAGGTAAAAGCATTAGTAACAATGCAATTCCACAAAGAGGAATCCCATGAATAGGAAAATTGTTATCTACTGTAATTCATAACAAGATTTTTGTTTAATCCTTCTAGAAGTGTTTGCATTTAACAACCTAGGAATTAGTAATCTAACATAAAATGTGGAAAATACTGAATTCACATAAGACTTTCAACGTTGTACTTCTACACATACTTGGTTAAGACAATAGTATGACCCTATTATAAAAGAAGAATGTACATTTACATTATTCCTCCTTTCTCATTTTTAACATAAAGAAGTGATAAAGTGTGAGTGAAAAAATAATCCATTGCTACATTGGACTAGCCATTGCAATACTCAATACCTTTATATTAAGCAGTGGGACTTTTATCATGTTGGGAAAGAAATAAAACAGTGCTACTATATTGTTTAACAATATAGCACTCTTGGGTGTAGCAAATCTAAAGGGGAAAAGAAAATACTATATGTAAGAATCCAAAGCATTTTAAGCATTTGTTCCCATATTAATTCTTAAATTGTTTCTATCTTAGTTGCATTTTACTTTTGACTCCAAATCAGTTCCACCATGGGGAAATATCCATTTTATTTTATTTTATTTTATTTTAATTTTTTTTAAGTTTATTTTGAGAGCAAGAGAGAAGACAGAATCCCAAGCAGGTTCTGTGCTCAGCGCAGAATACTATGTGGGTGGGGTTCCATCTCATGAACCGTGAGATCATGACCTGAGCCGAAATCAAGAGTTGGACGTTTAACTGACTGAGCCACTCTGGTGTCCCAGGAAATATGCATTTTAAATATCTAAAATAAAGTAGAGTTAGTTTTCTTTTATGAAAAAAATGACAAAGACAAATGTGAAGACAAATGTGAAGCTCAAAGAATTTTAATAATGTGGACATACATGTTTAACCATACCACAGAGAAAAATTAAAATATTTCTAGAGCCCCAGATGACCTTCCTTTTGTCCCCTCAGTCACCATCTTGCCCCCGAAGTAAGCACTATTCTAATTTCTAACAGCATAGATCTGTTTAGAGTGCTTTTGAAGTGTGTATAGATGGAATCATTTCAGACTTTTTTACTTTTGTCTCAGCATTATATTTGTAAATGGTATATGTATTGTTGTGTATGGCAACAATCTATTCATTTTCATTGATGTACTTAATTATTTGGTAATTTTTTTGACCTCTTCCATATAAATTAAATGCTTAGGGGCTCCTGGCTAGCTTGGTCAGTAGAGCACGTGACTCTTGATCTCAGGGTTGTGAATTTGAGCCCCACATTGGGTGAAGAGATTACCTAAAAATGAAATATTTTTTAAAAATTTTAAAAATTAAATGTCTTGTTTGTTTCTAGTTTGGGAGCTTACAAACCTATGGTTGTGAAAATTCTTGGATATGTCTTTCTGTGCACATTTGTACATATTTTGATTGGGTGTATACCTATTCCTGGAGTTGCTGGATCATGGGATCAGTATATGTTTAATTGTAGATAACTGCCATTTTCTATAATTTTATACTCTCAGCCGCAGTGGTTCAGAGTTTCCACTGTTCCAGATCCATACCAACAATCAGTATTATCACATTAGACACTTTTGGTGTATTAGACACTTTTGGGAAGTGCCTACTTGTATCTTTTGCCAGTATTGAATTTTCTTCCTTTTTATTATTTGTAGGAGATATTCATATATTTTGGATATAAGCCCTTTGTGAACTATGTATATTTTACACCATAAATATCTTTTCCCTCTCATAGCTTGTCCTTTTACTCTCTTGATTAATATAAGTTCTCACTTTTAATGTGATCTGGTTTATCTGTCTTTGTCTTTACAGTTAATGCTTTGCCCTCTTTTTAAGAAGTCTTTAAGTACCTCAAGTTTATGAAGGTATTTTCCTATATTATCTTCTAGAAGGTTTGATGATGATGATGATGATGATGATTTTACTTATATATTTGATCTTTTTGTGTGGTACAAGGGTAGGGATCAAGAATAATTTTTCTTCATATGGATATCTAATTGACCCAGCACCATTTTTGAAAAGACTGTTATTTCCTCCACTGTACCAGAACATCTCACTTGTGATGATCATGTAACAATGTGTTTGTGTCAGTTTTTGTAATGTGCAACCTGTTTTATCTCTATTATGGTTTATTTGTCTCCCCCTTCTGCCAATAACATAATATATTACTTAGTCTTACTTTATAATACATCTTGATATCTCATAGTATAAAATTTTATTAAACATTCTATTAGAGAGATGCCTGGGTGACTCAGTCAGTTAAGAGTCTGACTTTTTTTTTTTTTTTTTTGAGAGAGAGAGAGCAGTGGAGGGGCAGAGACAGAGAGAGAGAGAGAGAGAGAGAGAGAGAGAATATCAAGCAGGCTCCATGCTCAGAGTGGAGGCTGACTCAGGACTTGATCTCATGATCATGAGATCATGACCCGAGTGGAAATCAAGAATTAGCACTTAACTGACTGAGCCACCCAGGCACCCCAAGTGACTGACTCTTGATCTCAGCTCAGGTCTTGATCTCAAGATCAGGAGTTCAAGCCCTGCACTGGGCTCTGCACTGGGTATGGAGACTAATTTTTTTTTTATTATTGTATTAAATAATTTTGGAATCAACATCAATTAAAAAAAAAGTTGGGATTTTTTACTGCAATTGTGTTGAATCCATAAATTAACCTAGGTAAAATTGATATATTTTCAATAGCTTCTTCAAACTATCCATAAACTTTAGTTATTTTTCATGAAAAAGTCTTATACACATATTTTGTTATATTTTTTCTTGAGATTTTATGTTATTTTTGGTTATTAAAAATACTGACATTTTACATTTTATTTTCCAATTATTTATTGATGCCTTATAGAAATAAAATGCATGAATATTGAAATCCATTCCTTCATCTCTGACACTTGACAACCACTAAAGTAAGTGGTTTATTGATTTAAATATTTCTTTCAACCTCACTCTCCATTTACATGGATGATACATTAATTCAGATGTCATAATTTCTCCTAGTTTATTTACCTAGTATTTGCACCCTAATAGTCATCGAAGTATTATCCTAGTTCCTGGCTTAATATACCTCTAATCCATCATTATAAAATCCCAAACTAATCATGTCACTCTTCTGATTTAAAAATTATTCATAACCCAGATATAAAATTCCTTAGTGTGCAACATCATCGATTGACCTAACTTAGCTATGCAAATGGATTATTCAGCCAAATATTATTAAACTACATATAGCTATTAAAATGATAAAAAAATTTTTTTTTAATTTATGTGTTTTACCATGTGCTCTTTCCTCCTTTTGTAATTCCCTTTCTTTTCTTCTCTACCTGGTAAGCTCCTAGTCAGCCTTTAAGACTGAATTCAAATAGCTATGCTTCTGAATAGCTACCCCTGACCTCATGAAAGAGATGTAATTACTCTCTCCCCAACTTTAGTATTTATTTATTTATTTATTTATTTATTTATCTGAGTGGAAGAGGGACAGAGGGAGAGAGAAAAAAATCTTAGGCAGACCCCACACTCAGCACAGAGCCTGTTCTGGGTCTCGATCCCATGACACTGGGATAATGACCTGGGCTGAAATCAAGTCGATGCTCAACTGACTGAGCCATCCAGGCGTCCTCCTCAACATTTTCTTTATACGGCTCTAAAAGTACTTATCTACAATTTTCTAACATACACCAATTAATATTATCTCAACTTACATATAAGAGAAAAACTTTAAAACATGGAATTGAACAAAAATGTGTTTCTTAGGATAAGCATTTAAGGCTATATAATGGCTTCAGAAGTCTCCAGTAAATCACTAAGTCTTTCATTTTTCTATTCTGACTTCTTCAGTGTGGCTTTCATCAATGTCACCTGTTGGTGTAAGAAGTTAGCTGGAGCTCTACTTATTATGTCTGTTTTTCTGGTTCTAGAAAGAGAGAAAATGGTGATGGTAATAGACATTTCTCCTATGCTTCTGTGCAGAACATTTCAGGTAGTCTTAGAAGATATTTTTGCATGCGTGACATTGGCCAAAAAATAATCACATTGCATGCATGCATGCATGACAATTGCATGCATGACAATTGGCACAAAAAATAATCACTTAGCTACAAGTAAGGCTGGAAAATATCATATTTTACTTGGTAGTTTATGGTACAAATGATTGTTCAATTACGATCAAATAAAGGCTAAATGAATATTGGGTTGCCCCTAACAGTCCGTGCCATTATCCCTTCCTATAAGCTAATAGATTGTTTCCTATTTATCTCTTTATCTCATGTGGACAACACAGAGCTTGGCATGGTAGGCAATCATTAAAAATTAAATGAAGAATGCATTTGATACAGTAAGAGAAAAGTGAATATATATGCCTATTTCGACAGAAGACTAGCAGCCAGCACTTGAAAGGAAATAGATCTCAACCTAAGCAGTCTAGTTTGGCCTCAGTTTTGAAGATTTGTATAATTACAGCCCGGAAATGTTGAGTATTCTTAGCTGATATTGATATTATTGATCTGAAGTATATTTAGGCTTATTCAGCCTCTGAGAGAATTAGAAAAAAATATTATGAGGAAGGAAAAAAAATGAGGAACCTTGGCTATGAAAGTATGTATAGTCAGTAACTCATTCTAACAGAATTTAGAAACTTTCCCATTTGGGAAGAACTTGTTCTCATACTTCAACATATTTCAATGACAAATACTAATATGATAAAGCAAGGAGGTATAAATGGACAAAGGGAAAGTTCACAAAATATTAATCTAGTCAATGGTCCCTTTCCAGCATGAGTGGGTAGATTAAGGGACAAAGGGGAAGTTCACAAAATATTAATCTAGTCCATGGTCCCTTTCCAGCATGAGTGGGTAGATTAAGGTCACAAGAATTACAACACCAAGAAACTATTATGAAATTTCAAAGTTCTGAAGCTAATTAGTGACCAAGTTTTATAAAAACTAATACTTAATAATCATTCATGTTTCTAAACAGAACTACTTTAAACCTTTTAATTAATCTACATGGTATTTCTTAAGTTTCCCATTAATTATCAGTGAATTTGAAGAAGGTTAGTTTACCTGTTATATAAGGTAAGAGGGAAAAATGGGGTACAAATGCAAACATAGTTAACCGACAATGAATATTATTGAAAAGAATCATTGGGAGGCATTCAGAGAATTTTACATACTGGAAGAGAAGTTAAGCTTTGATCACACATTCAACACTTTATTGAGCATGTATTACATGTCAGACACTGGGGCAGGTGAGTAAAAGAGCCATGCTCCTACTTATACAGAACTTAGAATCTAGTAGAAAAGACAGATTGTAACCAAATAATTACAGTAGAGAATGTGCAATTATAAAAATACAAGTGAATTGAATGAAATGAACATGATACTGTGATAGCATGTTAAAAAAAAAAAAAAGGTTCCTGGCTCAAAAAGAAGAGGGAGGAGTTTCCGCATAAGCCTTTCCTAAGAACACGACTTTGACACTAATGTTGGGAAATACAAACATTGACTATTGTTTAGGAGATTTTGATTCGTTGTATTATTTTAATTTGTATAGTAGAATGCATAACGATCAGGACACCTTAAAAACTTATATTTCCCAAGATCATTAAGTAATTGCAGGTACTCAACACTAATTTGGCAGCAACTTTTGATGCAGAAAATGTCTACAAAATAGTTTTATTTTATTATGAGGGTTAAGTTTATAAGGCCTTATCATAATCACTTTTCCCCACCTCTCTTAGAGATCTTTGCCATTATTCAGTTGTTGTTCCGTGCATGCTGTATACCAGAAAGAGGCTTTCTTCAGAGTTGGTCTGGGAATAGGTGACTTTAGGATGCATTTCTCAGGCTACTAAAGCATCACTTCTGCCAGTTGAGAACTATTTGGCTCAATAGGATAACCACCAGCTAAATATGGCTATTTATATTTGAGTTACATTTTTATAAAAGTTAAACATTTCATTCCTCAGTCTTACTAGCCACATTTGAAATGTTCAATAACCACCTTTGGCCAGTGGCTTCTGTGTTGAACATAGCATATCCATCACCAACAAAATTTCTTATATAGATAGATAGATAGATAGATCTATATCTATATCTATCTATCTATCTATATATGGATATATATATATATATATATATATAATATATATACATCCAGCAACTAAGACCGCAAAACAGGTAGTATATATATATATATAATATATATATAATATATATATTATATATATATATATATTTTAACGTTTATTTTTGAGACAGAGAGAGACAGAGCATGAACAGCAGAGGGGCAGAGAGAGAGGGAGGCACAGAATCCGAAACAGGCTCCAGGCTCTGAGCTGTCAGCACAGGGCCCAACGCGGGGCTCGAACTCACAAACCACGAGATCATGACCTGAGCCAAAGTCAGACGCTCAACCGACTGAGCCACGCAGGCTCCCCACACCAACAAAATTTCTATTGGACATCGCTGGCCTAGAGTACATAAGGTAGAGCAGATTCCATGACTCAAAGAAAATGAAGCTTTTGATCATTAAATGGCTGTATCAAAATCTGTGCTGGTTTGGCAGCAAGAAACAAAAGGACCCCAGTAAACAGCCTTACGTTGATCCACTTCATGTGAGACTGCTACTCTATTTTTATTAAGAAAATAACAAATAACAAAATGTAATCTCAGGTGACAAACAGAAAAAGCCCACTGGTAAAAGAACCAGAGAAAAGATATTGTCTTGTGGCTCATTAAGCACTGAGCATCATTTGTCTTAAATTCATAACCAAGAATGAAGGACCCACGGATAAATCTTCTTTTCACCTTGGAAATTTCTTATTGGTTTCTTTCTGGTCTCTACAGAATATATTCACAGATATTAACCATTTGTCTTTGCTCTAGGCTTTCAGAAAATAGAACATGAGACAAAGATGAGAGCACTTATACTTTATTAGTAGGTAAAAGTGCAATGAAGACGAAGAACTTAAGAGAGGTGAGGGAAGGAAAAAATGTAAGTTATATAGTGAGAAGCAGTGCTAAGAAGTGTACCTTATAAAGAGACAGGGTAGCCCACACTTAGTAGGTGGGGCTTCCCTGGAAAGTTTGCAAAGAGCAAACATAAACTCGAGCAGTCTGTGGAAGGGAGAGATACAGGGTTATTAATGGACCCTGTTCTCTTTCATCTCCCTTATCCCACTGGTCAAGGTTCATATCATAGGGAGCTGACCCCACAATTTCAACAGTATTATTTTTTTAAGTTTTATTTATTTATTTATTTATTTATTTATTTATTTATTTGGAGAGAGAGAGAGAGAGAGAGAGAACAGGGAAGGGGCAGAGAGAGTGGAAGGGAGAAAGAATCCCAAGCAGCTTCCTGACTGCCAATGTGAAGCCCAATGCAGGGCTTGAACCCATGAACTGCCAAAACTAGGAGTTGGATGCTTAACCAACTGAGCCATCCAGGTACACCCCCCCCCAATATGTATTATTAAATAGAGCAGCAATCCATCCACATCTGGAAGGGGAGGCAGTAGGGTAGCGATAGGTCAGAGTATATACAGTTGGTGAAATACGCAGGCCCTGCTGGTCAACTTGGACTCCAGCCAAATTGGAAGCTTGGCAAGGGCACCAGGAAAGGAGGCAGAGGTGTGGTCCAGGAGTAATGTTGAAGCAAAAGCAACTAAGACCGCAATACAGGTAGTTAAGTTAAATCCTTAAAGATTGAGGGTGGTGGGGCTCCTGGGTGGCTTGGTCGGTTAAGCGTCCAACTTCGGCTCAGGTCACGATCTCGCGGTCCGTGAGTTCGAAACCCCGCGTCCGGCTCTGTGCCAGCAGCTCAGAGCCTGGAGCCTGTTTCAGATTCTGTGTCTCCCTCTCTCTGTGACCCTCCCCCGTTCATGCTCTGTCTCTCTGTCTCAAAAATAACTAAAATGTTAAAAAAAAAATTAAAAAAAAAAAGATTGAAGGTGGCTATAATAAGAGGAATGGCATTGTTTGATATAATCTTCAAAGATGCTGGTAATTTTTAGGAAGAATGAAGAGCAAATGTTCTGGAAAAGTCATGAAGGAGATGAAAAAAAGAAACGGACAATCATTACTTGAGAGAGTTGCAGGGAAAGCAGTGTCTCCAGTGGTGGGGCATTTTTGTGTTAAGATGAATAAAAGAATGAAGACTTTACAACAGGCTGAATGTGAAGGGTAAGTTGATGATAACTGACTCGAGTTTCAGGGAACAAAGTTGAAGGGTTGACAGGGTTGGGAAGGGTATAAGATTGGGCTAGAGTAGGAGATGTACATAGCTTCATGGGAGTGAAGATTTAGACCCCACTTAGGGAGGATTCAGGAGTAAGGAATGGATGGCTCTTGCCGTGCCAAGCAGAGCCCTATGTGTCTGCTCCTCAGTCATGTCCATAACCTGGCCCATGTGGATAAGCAGTAGAAAACGCCCTGGGAGCACTCAATACAGTGCTTCTCAGACATTATTGAAGCACAGGAAAGCAGTCTTGCCAGGAGACTCTGGGAGGAGGGGACAGGGGGTGGTTGAGAATACACCACATGTTCGTATTTCTTTTCATCAACATTAACATTTGTTTATGTCACAGTTCAAAAATACCACCGGCTTATTACATGTTGCTGTCTTTCAGAAAAGAGCAATAGTTGAGGAAAAAGAAAGAACTATGAGTTCTACTTATACGCTGATCCTCCATATTGCATGGCAAAGAATTCTGGTAGTTTATCTAATTATTTCTGCATGAATGAAACTGTGAAAGCTATAGGCTCTATTTTTGTTAATGGGGTGGGGGGAAATGAATATGGAAATGCCCAAATGATATTATCCCAGGAGTAGAGTTTTTAAATAGAAAGAGATCTTTAATTTTCTGGAATGAATTCTGTTTTTAAAACAATTCCATTGCTTTAGACGTTTCTTACATTACCATAAAGAGACAAAAAATGACAAAAATCTTGTGCATTTATCAAAATATCTCAAAATATCATATCAGAAGCTGGTGTATTGAAATATTTAGATCAAATCTAGTTGCTAGAAAATATTCTTTCTAATTGCCACTTTTTTTCACTTTTTAAAAGAACATTACAAAGTAAAATGCCTTTTTTTTTAAAGAAAAAATAATTCCATATAGTGCATAGTGCATGGGGTGTTATTATTACATAAATCTTCACTATCTCAACTTGTGCTAATCAAAATGCATAGAAACATGAGTTGCTACAATCTTCAAAACCCTGCAGATCTGAGAAAAAGGTATATTATTATATATATTTATATAATTGTTATAAATATATAATATTTAGATAGATGATAGATCGATCGATCCATCGATCGATCCAGGTAACCTTTCTCCCTTCCTAGTTGCATTAAGATTCTATTTATAACTGAGGGGCGCCTGGGTGGCTCAGTCGGTTAAGCGTCCGACTTAAGCTCAGGTCATGATCTCACAGTCTGGGAGTTTGAGCCCCGCATCAGACTCTGTGCTGGCAGCCCAGAGTGTGGAGACTGCTTCTGATTCTGTGTCTCCCTCTCTCTCTGCCCCTCCCCTGCTTGCTCTCTGTCTCTGTCTCTGTCTCTGTTCTTTCAAAAATAATAAACATTTAAAAAAATTAGAAAAAAGATTCTTTTTATAACTGAATACAAATTATGTTTAGAACAAGTATCCTTATATGCCTTCATAAATGTGTGGCTATTTTCTTCATTTTAGGTGCAACACTCAGATTCTGTTCAGGCCAAAAAACACCTATTGTCTGAGAGTTAAAGGAAATAGGAAATCAAATAGCCATTGTACTACCATCTTCCCTTGTTAATATAAAATTTCTGATAATAGGCCTGAAAGGAAATATTTTTATGTAGGATAAAAATGTAAAGGCAGCTTTAACAATGTATAAAACAGAAAATAAACGTAGGGAGAGCATATAATGCATTTTCACAGGCAAGCCACTGGCTCCAAAGAGAGAGAGGAGTTGAGTTACAATCAAATGAGATATAGTAAGGTTGGGACCAAAAAAACAGGAATGTTTAGGGAAAATTCCTCTTCTTCAAAACCAAAGGAATAAAGAAAAATATATATTTTCCTCTAATAAAATAAAAGATATCTCTCAAGGAAGACATGTGATCCAACTAAAGAGTGCTCTGGCACACCATTTGCACACACACTGGTAGGTTTAGTTTATTATTTCATCTTTTGAAAAAATTCGAGGGATTCCTGGGTGGCTCAGTCCGTTGTGTGCCTGACTCTATTTCAGCTCAGGTAGTGATCCCAGGGTTGTGGATTGAGCCCCAGGTCGGGCTCCACGCTGAGTGTGGAAACTGCTTGAGATTCTCTCTCTTTTCTCTGTCTCTCTCTGTCTCTCTCCCTCTCCCACTGCCTCTCTCCCTCACTCACACTTTCTTTCTGTCTCTAAAATTAAAAATAAAAGAAGAGAAAAATTTTTAATCCAGAAAAGTTAAGCAAATAACACATACATGTATCCACTACCCAAGATGACAAATATTTACTCTTCTTCATATTAGCTTCAGACATGTTTTCATAAAATTAATGCAATTATTATGAATAAAGTTGGTCTCCTTGGCTGTGCTCCATCATTCTACTTCTTTGGAACTCTCCAGAAGCCACAGCCATTGTAATCTTGTGATTCAGGCAGTTGGTCCTTTTCCACTTTTATCTCATATACTGTAGTTCCCCCGCCCCCCTCCCTTATCCATGGTTTTGCTTCTGCATTTCAGTTTCCCCGTGGTCAACCACAGTCCAAAAGCAGATGATCCTCCTTCTGACATATGGTCAGAAGGTCAACAGTAGCCTAGCACCACATCACAATTCCTATGTCATTCACCTCACTTGATCTCATCACATAGGCAGTTTGTCATTTCACCTCATCATAAGAAGGCTGAGCACAGTACAATAAGGTTTTTTGAGTGGGAGAAGGAGCACATTCACATAACTTTTATTACAATATATTGTTATAATTGTTATATTTTATTATTGTTGTTAATCTCTTACTATCCCTAATTTACAAATAAATTTTATCATAGGTATGTATGTATAGGAAAAAACATAGTATACATAGGGTCCAGTACATCCATGGTTTCAGGCATCCACTGGGGGTATTGAAATGTATCTCCTGCAGGTAAGGGAGGACTATTGTATATGTTGTCACTTTCAAAACATTGTATATTTTAAACTCCCATAAATGTTATCATTGTGTGCTAACATTCACAACTTATTTTTCTTTTTCATTCAATATTATCCTTTTCAGATCTAGTCTTGTCGACACGTCACTCCCTTTTGATACTGCTTTTTCAGTTTCTGATATTTCACTATTACAAATTATTTCAGAGTAAACATCCTTACTGATATCCTCATAAGATGTGCAGGAAGCTACTGGTGTGTACAGGTCTGAAGAGAATTGCTAAGGTGCTGGTAGAAGCATCTTCAACTTTATGATACATTTTGCCAATCTGAAAATTGGTCCTTAGGCCATAGACTTTCCCCGGTATGTGAGTTTTGATTTACCCACATTCTAAATTATACCTAGAAGGGTCAAATTTTAATTTTTTTCTATTCTTATTAGTGTCAAAGTACGTTATTTTATCTCAATCATATTCCCTTGATTAGTTATGAAACTGAGCATTATTTTAAAAAAAAATCTTTTTTTAACGTTTTATTTATTTTTGCGACAGAGAGAGACAGAGCATGAACGGGGGAGGGGCAGAGAGAGAGGGAGACACAGAATCGGAAGCAGGCTCCAGGCTCTGAGCCATCAGCCCAGAGCCCGACGTGGGGCTCGAACTCATGGACCGCGTTATCGTGACCTGAGCTGAAGTCGGACGCTTAACCGACTGAGCCACCCAGGCGCCCCAACTGAGCATTATTTTTAAAAAATTTAAACATTCAAGTTTGCTCTTCTCTGAATTACTTTCCATGCATGTTGTCTACTAATCTATCAGATTGGTTGTTCTTTTTTACTGTTCACTTTTATGAATTCTTGTTAACATTATAGTTATCTAACCTTAGTTATATAAGTAAAAAATTCTCTTTTCATATCTTTGTGTGAATTTATCTATACTTCCTTCATGACTTTTCATCTTATTTAAGAAGTTCTTCCCTTCCACATTATAAGAAAAATAATCTCATACATATTCTCCTAAAAGTTTTTAGCTTTGCTTCTCATGTTTAGGCTGTGGATCCACATGATTATTTTGGTGGGTATGGTTTGTGACAGAGAATCATGTAATGTTCTTACCGTATGTAAAGTCAGCTGACCTAGCACCAAACCTGCAGAACTGATCTTTCCATGATTTTTTGTATTACCACCTCTATCACAGATTGCATTCCATATGGGTTTGGGTCTGTTTCCAGGCCTTTTTTGCTGACTCTTTTCCCAATTAAATCTTATTTAATATTATGGCTTTAAAATATGATAGGGGTGAATCAAGTCCTTCCTCTTTGTTTTCCCACTTTAAAAAAATTGACTTAAGATAATTTTTGTCAGAATCTAAGACTTTGCCAATTACAATGACTATGTAGATTAATTGGTTGAAGAAATTAAGATGTAAGTTTCGTATTGAGTGACATGATATAGTCTCCTTTATTCACTACTTTTTATATTTTTTATTATTTTTTAATTTTCTTTATAAAATAAATATTCTATTTCAGACTTATTCTGAATCATATATTTTTGTTTTTGTTATATATTTTTTAATGTTTATTTATTTTTGAGAGAGACAGAGTGTGAGCAGGGAAGGGGCAGAGACAGAGGGAGACACAGAATCTGAAACAGGCTCCAGGCTCTGAGCTGTCAGCACAGAGTACGTCGCAGGGCTTGAACTCAGGAACGGTGAGATCATGACCTGAGCCACCCAGGTGTCCCTGTTTTTATTACATTTTCTAATTGCTTTGGATAATACACAGAAATACTATTGATTTTAATACCAAATCAGTAAGATATGTTAATTCATTTTAAGAGTTTTTCTGTGGGTTTCCTTGAGTTTCTATCAGCCCAATCATATTGTATACAACTTTAAAGACAAAACTGACTTTAGAAAAAGAAATTTCTAAATATTTAAAAGTAAGTATGATGTTTGCAATAATTTATTTGTTGTTACCTGCCATGAAATAAGAATCTACACAAATCTGTTAAGATTTTAAAATCTTGAACCTGTGGTAAATTTTATCCACTGTTATTTTTTTTTTTATTCTTTAATAGATTATATTAGCACATTGTTCTGAAATGATCCCAATTTATCAGGACATGTCAATATTTAATGCATAGCTTGGGTTCATTTGTTAGTATCTTATCCATTTCATCCATGAGGTTGGTGAGTTTGTTTTCTCCTACTTTCATGTCTGATTTTTCTATTAAGATTATATTGCTCTTATAAAATCATTTATGTAGTTTTCACTTTTTTAAGTTCTAGAACAGGTTTCATTAGGTAGAGATTAGTTGACAAACTTACCTATATAACCTTCCGGGCTTGGCATCTTTTCCTTTTACTGTGGGTGAGAAGGGAAAGGGGAGAGGGTGAATTAACTTTTTGATGAGCTTTTTGTCTGCACATTTTCTGTTTCTTCATGTTTGTAATATAAATATTTTCACAACATTTTCCTTTTGGCATTAAGTTGTTTAGTTTTTTCCTTTTGAGTCTTTTCTCAGTTTATTTATTTATTTTGAGACATAGAGAATGGAGAGAGGAGGGGCAGAGAGAAAGGGGGAAAGAGGAGGACAGAGGAGAGAGAAGGGGACAGAGGGTCCAAAGCAGGCTCTGTGCTGACAGCAGAGAGCCCAATGTTGGGGCTTGAACTCATAAATCTTGATTGAGATCGAACCATGAGATGGAACCTTGAGCTGAGGAGCCTGCTTGGGATTCTCTCCCTCTGCTCCTCTCCCTCATGCACATGTTGTCTCTCTCTCTCTCTAAAATAAAATTCTTTTAAAAATTAAAAAGGATAACTTCTTTCCTTCTATTTACTAAATATATTTCCTTGGGGTGCCTGGGTGGCTCAGTCAGTTAAGCGTCCGACTTCAGCTCAGGTCATGATCTCGTGGTCCCTGAGTTCAGGCCCCACGTTGGGCTCTATGCTGACAGCTCAGAGCCTGGAGCCTGTTTCGGATTCTGTGTCTCCCTTTCTCTCTGACCCTCCCCCGTTCATGCTCTGTCTCTCTCTGTCTCAAAAATAAATAAACATTAAATATATTTCCTTATTTTTACTTCACCTAATCTTAAGATAACCACACAGTTCATATATTTTAAATTTTCTTTTTTTCTAATGTACGAATGTATGCCAACAAATGTTCTGCTAATTATGACTCTAACCATATTTTTTGATATGTAATTGATATGTAATTCCATACTTTTTGATATGTAACTTTTTGGCTTGTTATTCATTTTTATTGATTTATTGATTTAAATTTATTTTTGCTTCTATTCATTCTTAAATACTTTGGACTTTTCGTTGTGATTTCTTCTTTAACTTAATAGTGATTTATAGTGTGTATGTGTGTGTTTATTTTTCCCATGTATATGATTGTTTGAGTGTTTGTTTACTGTCTTTTTTGTTATTTTATTATTTTCTTTGTATCGCTTTGTGGTCAGATAATACAAACTGTTGTTTTGTTTGGTTTAGTTTGAGACTTCCCCTATGGCTTATGCTGATCAATTTTTGATTGGTTTTATGTGTACTGGAAAGATGTACAATATCTTTCTTGGATGTAGAGTTTGACAGGTAGGAAGGCGAATAGAGGTAGGCAGGTAATAATGCTGTTTACTACATTGCTTACATTTTATACAGCCTTGATAATATATATGTTTTCATTAAGAAATTCCAGTATAGCTAACATAGAGCACTATATTAGTTTCCGGTGTCCAACACAGTGACCTACCAGTGCTCATTACCGTGCTCATCAACACAAGTGTGTACCTCATCTCCGTTTATTCCACTCGTCCTCCTCTCTACCTCCCCTTTGGTAACCATCAGTTTGTTCTCTATACATAAGAAGAGTCTGATTTTCAGTTTGTCTCTGAGCCTTGATAATACTTCTTTGCTTAACAAGCCCTTTGCAGAATATTTTAAAGTTCCCCACTATGATTGTAGATTTGTTCATTTCTTCTTACAATCCTGTTAATTATAACTTTCTGTACTTTAATTGCATATTGTTAGAATATCACAATTTATAATATCTATGTGCATTGGTTGACACGCCAATATTATGGAGAGTCTCATCTGTGTTGAGGTTTTTGCTTTAACTTCTAGTTAATAGTTTCATTATTTAATGATAGTATATCAGCTTTCTTTTGATTAGCATAATACATAAGCATATCATTTTTATTCACATTTCACTTTATGTCCTTTTATTTCAAACTTCCTGTATTATCTGGCTTTATTTGTATCTCTTAAAAACAGCATTTCATATGGATATTTTAAAATACATTTTGATAGATTCTGTATTCCAATAGATGAATGGATTATTGATTTTACCCCATATCTGGCATGTTGAGTTCCCTTTTCTCTTTGATTTTCCTAGGTTCTTTTCCTTCTTTTCTTACCTTTTTCTGGAATGATAAAATGTTTTAAACTCTGTGTTTTGCTTGTATGGACTTAATTGCATTTCTGTTATTTTACTGGTTACATGTTTTAGATATGTATTTAGATACATAATTACCAGGTGGCAATTTTTCAAATGTTTTTCTGAGCTTACTTTTTCCTTTACTAGTATCAACATCTATTTTTTTTTAATTATTTGATTTTGGCAGAAAACAGGGAAAGTCGGAGAACTTGAATTGGCCTGTGTCACTAAGCAGCAAGTGAAGCCCATTTCCAGCAAATGAACTACTTGAAATGAAGTTGAGCCTATATATTCTAAACTTTAAGTTTTTCTAACAAACATACAGCAGTTGAATATCTCTTTTCCTCCTCTCCCACAAGACCTCATCTACATATATAAATATATATATACACATATATATATGTGTATATATATATGTGTGTGTGTGTGTGTGTGTGTATATATATATTTTTTTAAGTTTATTTATTTTGAGAGAGAGAGAATACAAGCAGAGGAGGGCCAGGGAGAGAATCCCAAGCAGGCTCCGCACTGACAGCCTGGAGCCTGATGCGGTGCTTGAACTCAGGAACCATGAGGTCATGACCTGAGCTGAAACCAAGAACCCGATGTTCAACCGACTGAGTCACCCAGGTGCCCAAGACCTCATCTAATTTATTTCTATCCAGAGTTTTAGTTTCCACTTTTTAAAAAAGAAAACAATAACAAAAAATTCCACAAAATTATTTATTTTTATTCAAATGTACAAACAATTATTGTAATTTTTCCCCCTCCCATTTCCTCTGTATCCTACCCCTCTATCCAGGTAAACTTTTCTTTTTGCTACAGTAAATGCTTCAGAATCTCTTCAGCCAAAGTCTATGGGTAAAAAAACCCATTACTCTTTTTTTTTTTTTTTTTTGATGTTCAAAATGTTTTGCTAGCATCGTCACTCTTGAATGACAGTCTAGGGTTGTACCTAATTGTGACTTGGTGTCTTTCCCCCACAGCACTTTGAAGTTTGTCTTCTGGCCTCTCTATTGTCTACTTCTCAAGAAATGGCTTTTCTCATTTGAATTATCAGTGTGAGTCTGCTTTTCCCACAGGGAAATATTAAAATTTTCTTTTTAGCTGTGATATTTTACAGTTTTGCTATGTTTGTCAAGGTGGAGAATTGTTGAATTTCATCTTGTTTATCTGTATTTTGTAAATGAAGATTTATTTGGTCCTTCAGCCTGGCAATTTCTAAGTTACTATCTCTTTAAATATTGACACGTTCACTTCTTTTGAAAATTTTATGTGGAAAAGTAATTTAAATCAGACCATTCTCCAAATCTCTTATAATTTTGATGTCACAGTTTCCATTTCTTTCTCTTTCTCTTAAGTGTTCTAGGTGAATTTCTCAGTATTCTTTCTAATTCATTAATATTCTCTCCAGTTCTGACAACCTGCTGTTCACCCAGTTTACTCAGGGTTTTGGGTTATTGTTATTTAATTTCAAGGGCTACATTTTTCATTTCTAAGATTTCTTTTCAGTATATTTCTTTTCATAACTTATTTTTGATTCTTGACTATCTTTTTGGTTCCAAAATCATTTCTTCTTTCCTTCCTTCATGCATTTTAAGATCTTAATTGTTCAAATTACCAAAACGTAATTATGTTACCAGATTGATACCTGTTCGATGACTATCTTTCATGGTTAATTTTTTCTCTGCGTAGGCTTTGAAATTTAGGTGTGTTTTCTCCAATGTGCCTTTCCCGATGCTTCTGTTTAATTTCTCTCTCCTCACCTCTTCGTGTGTGACCATTTCACAGTTGTCTCTACCTGCCTTGCTCTTTTATTGGCAACCAGAGTTTCATAACGCAAGGATAGAGTATAGGTATATTACTACGCTGGTTGGAGCTTGGCCCAGCTTTGCTGCAATAGCTATTTGTGCTTCCTCTCCACCCTCTAAGCAAAGCTGAGTATTTGCCTATGGCCATGGGTGCTCTGGCCTACCTTGCTATTTCTGAACATGGCCCTATTCTCCCAGCCATTTTGATCTTCAGGAGCTGAATATATGGCTGCTTCTGATTGTTTCTTGTCCTAGAATTCAAAAGAGCTGTGAATGAAACTACAATTACTGTTACATGTTTTATTCTGCTTCTGGTCTTCAGATACGTTTATCTTGCTTTTGGTTGTAGCCATGTTTTAAAAAAAAAAGTGATATATCATCTATCTTTATGGTGATTTTTGGAGGAGGAGCAGGAGAGCAATTTTACATAACAGCAATCTCAGCACAGGTGACTTTTTTTCTGATGAGCAAAGGCCATCAGAAGCAGTTACAAACCTAAACACAAGCTTAAAATGAAAGAATAAAGCATCAGTCCTCTGTGACCGTTCCAGCTCTGGGTGCCACTTACTGAATGGGGAAGAATCACTTATGTGATACGATTTCAGAGTACAGATTAGTTCCTTTAACCTACTTGCACGCTGATGTCTGAAACTTCAAGAAGAGTTTCAAGCATTTGACATATGATGACAAATAGTTTTTCCCCCGGTAAAATATATATCTTCTTGTGTTGATATGAATTTAAGCCTTATGAATCATTTATGTACTACCACCTTATTGTGAATCCGTTTGTCAAATTCTTTCCTGAGATCAAGTTTTGATTAGAAGGACAGAGAGAATATGAGAACATTCTCTGCCACGTATATAGATCTGGATGATAAATTGTGTTGTTTTTGAAAGAATGCTAGTCTTGGACTTAGTAGGAGGAGTCATCACTTATGGCTGTGTCATCTTGGACAGGTTTTTAAGTTCTACGAAGCTTGGTTTCCTCAGTTTTTAAAGTGGAGTTTCTATGAAAGTTACACGAAATGATGTACGTAGTAGCACTGTAAATATAGTAGATACTCAATAAAGGTGAGTTGAAAGGTTGAAGTAAAAAAAACAGGTGAAAGTTGGAGCTACAAGGCATTTCCAAAGCTATCTGCTTAGTTTTGCCTTTGTCGTCTACAAATTTCACAAAGCTAATGTGCATAAATAATTTAGGTCCTATTACTACAAAATTAGACATCTGGGTATCAATTTTAGGAATGTATTTTAGATGTGAAGGTCCTAAATCATGGCTTCAAAGGGAGGCATTCAAATTGAATCGGGATGGATTTGCTACTGATTTGTCACTGAAGTCAGAGATTCTGAATAAATGTGTTGTCAGTGCACATTCATTATTTCCATCGACAATTTTTCAGTAGATACTCTGAGAGCAAACACGTTTGCCAAAAGCAAAACCAAGTCATCTTACAGAATGGCTAACTAGGCAACAAAGAGCAACTGAGGCTGCTGCTGGTTAAGGGTGTTTGCTTTTGCTGTTCCCGAGAGAAATCACCATTGGACTAAATCTTAAATTACACGCACATTTATTTTTAAGCGCACAAATCAGTCCCATATCCCATACCACTCATAAAATAATCATAATTAATTGGCATGGTATCAAAACTGAGCCCAAAGGATAGTAATAACCATATCTTATATTTTCATAGTTCCTTGCAATTTCCAAAGCACATTTATAGGCATTGTTTGACTTGAGCCTCACAATAAATTTATAAAGCAGGAACTACCACCTCTGGTGCACAAATAAGGAAACTGAGGCTAAGAGAAGTGAAATTATTTCCTCAAGTAATTTGGAGCTCTTTCAGCTGTACTATACTTGGCAGGACTGATCAAAATTTGCAGGGCCTAATACAGTGTCACCTACACTGTGGGTGTTTAATCTTTCATTGCAGGCTACGAGTAGGATTCTCTAAACTGAGTGTTATGCAATTTATTCAAAATAGTATCCTCAAGATTGCTTAAATGCTTCATGTTATAGACTACAATAAAAATGTGTGTTTGGGGCATATGGTAGATACCAGTGATTTTTAAATCTCGGTCTCCTGAGAAATTATTGTTTTACACTTTTTATTTCAGAGATCCTAGCCCTTCACAACTTGTTAAATAACTCCAAACTAGTATTGAAAGCAATTTGTAAATCTAATTTTGTGCAATACCACAAAACCAAGCAACAAGAAAGACTCCTCCTGACTGTTTGTTAAGTAGAACATGTCCTGATATGTCCAAAATTATCTTATGAGACATCAAATACTAAAGTCAAATAACTACACCAAAGGATTAAGCGCCGGGCTTGCCTTAACAACAAGTTCAGATTCTTTTTGCTCAGACATTGTACTTGCATGTCAGCATGTTTTAAATATAACTTAGTTCCTCTTGAGCACAGGGACTCTTGTAATATTTGTAGCAGCACATATTTCTATGACTTTGTATTTCAGTTCTCCAGTGGGTTTTAAAAATTATTTGTATGATTTTAAATGAGGTGCTGTTCCTCATATCTGAAGAACAGTAAGACTCATTTCTGTCTCCATTCCTCTTTCCCTGTTTCCTGAATTACTTACCCTGGCCTCATTCACCTACATTTCTTTCTACTTTGTCCTTCCAGATGTCAATGTTCCTGTGATGATGTGTGTCAATATCGGTCTGAGAAAAACATGCCTGGTACACTCTAGCAAGACAAGTCCACCACCCTACCTAGCCACCACCATATCCCACCCCTCTCCATCCACAATTAAGCAGAAAAATAACAAGGGAAACCACTGTTCCCTTTTTCAGCTGACTCACTAGATCACCTAAGGAAAATTCTATTACCTGCTTTCTGGTATTACATTTTAAGCAGGGCTGAGTTATGATTTTCATAGGCCTTCAGTAGTTTTGCCTTCTTGGGCCCCTTCATGAATTAAAAAAAATATATTGTAGGGGCGCCAGGGCGGCTCAGTCGGTCTAGCATCTGACTTTGGCTCAGGTCATGATCTCGTGGTTTGTGAATTCGAGCCCTGCGTGGGGCTCTGAGCTGACAGCTCGGAGACTGGAGTCTGTTTCAGATTCCGTGTCTCCCTCTCTCTCCACCCCACTCCTGCTTGCGCTCTGTCTCTCTGTCTTTCAGAAATGAATAAACAGGGGCGCCTGGGTGGCTCAGTTGGTTGGGCATCCGACTTCAGATCAGGTCACCATCTCACGGTTCGTGAGTTCGAGCCCCGCGTCAGGCTCTGGGCTGATGGCTCAGAGCCTGGAGCCTGCTTCCGATTCTGTGTCTCCCTCTCTCTCTGCCCCTCCCCCATTCATGCTCTGTCTCAGTCTCAAAAATAAATAAACATTAAAAAAAATTTTTTTTTAAATGAATAAACATTAAAAAAATTTTTTTTAAATATGGTAAATGTTATTTTATGACTGCACTGGTATAAAGATGAATATATCGATATTATATATTAAAACATCTTTTACCTATAAGTTTATATATTTATGATTTTTTTGTTTATTTATTTTTGAGAGAAATAAAGAATACAAGTGGGGGAGGAGCAGAGACGTGGAGACTGAGGATCCAAAGTGGGCTCTGGGCTGCCAGTGTGGGGTTTGAACTCATGAACCATGAGATCATGACCTGAACCAAAGTTGGATGCTTAAGTGACTGAGCCACCCAAGTGCCCCTATTTCTTATGATTTTAAAAGAGATTGAAATATTTTTGTGATCCTTTAAAGGTACAAAGGGCAGACACTGGGCTTGCTATACCTAATGGGTAAGTCAGCCCCGGTTCTAAGGCCAGGTTATCCTCAGGAAATTCTCAGATAAAAAAAAAAATTTAAGAAAGGTTTCATAGAACTCTAATAATATTGATGCTCTTCCTGATACTGTAGTATCTAAAAAGTATTTGGAATCTCTTTAGTATCCAGGAAATAGGCATCTTATGCAAGTGAAATGAAAACCAAAAGTAATTAATTTGCCTGATTTATTTCACACACACAAAAATTAGTCTAACATTTATCAAGGACGTACAATGTGCTGGGGCTATGTGATGTGCTGTGTATGAATCATCACACCTAATCTCATTATTACTCCAAGGAATAGGTATTCTTATTACTTCCATCATACAGATACAAGACTCAAAAGAAGAAAGTGATTGGTACAGTGTCCACAAAAAATAGATGGTAGAGGCAGGATCTAAATTGATAGCTGAGCCTTAACCACAATGTGTATCCCGGTTGGTGTTTCATAATATTTTTATGGTTAAAACGTATTAGCATTACTTTTACAATGTAATGTACAAGTTCCTCTCTTAATATTCATTGCTAAAATGGGAAGAAGAAAGATCTGCTTTCACTGTTTTATATCATAAGGAAGAACAGGGAGCTCTAATTATAGCCTGTTTTAATCCATCCTCCTTCCTACACACATACACATACATGTGTGTGTGTACCATGCACACCCGCTCATACACATACACACACAATTTTGCCTCTCTTCCCCTGGCTTGTACTGTGTAGATTCTTCACAAAACAGTCTTTCTTCCTTTTACTTTTAGTTCAACAAATGTCTTTAGTTCAATGGTAGACTCTAGAGTAGGCTCAAATAATGTAAATATGAAAAAGACTTGTTGGGGAAAAAAAGGAATCTTCTTAATGAATAAAAAACATTTCTTTTTAATGAAAAAATAAACTTGTTTTATTATTTTGACTAAAGGGTCAGGTCAGGTCCCAGTTCTGCTGGTATCTACATCCTATGAGCTCTAGGCAACCTCTATTCAGCTAAAAATATGTGTATGAAAAGGACTGCATATTACTTGCCAAATGAAAAGAGAAGATAAGGCAAGTGGGCAAAGCATTAAGCATGTTGGATGAAGAACTGTCACCAACTAGTGGTTTGAATTGGCACTGTTTGGACCAGATGGGGCTAAGGTCCTACCCAGCTACATCAAACAGAAGCACAATGAATAGTCTTTATACCTAGTGCCCCACCACCACCCCCACCTTCAACTGTCCTTATCTTCTTATCTTCTTTTCCTCAGCGAATAAATTTCTGTTCTTATCCTCCTTCGTTTTGTTGTGCTAACTCATATGCACTGTTTTACTTAGTGGATATTAGCATGTGTAAAGGGTTCTTAGCAATATCAATTAACTTCAAGAGGGGAAAAATTATTAGCTTGACCACTTGTCATTGTGTGAAGGTTCAACGTATGAATATTTAAACATATTTAAGCAGAAAAGTGGTAAATTGAGCTTATACATGGTAGATAGACAATACAGTTTTAAATATTTTGAATATGTACTAAGGGAAAGGTGGCACATTAAAACATTTGAATTGACTTATGAAGCTATGTTTTAACTCAAGGACGTGGTCCCTGAGCAAACACTGCTAGTATATGGATGTTATTTTCATAGGGTATATTAAGGTGACCAAAAAGCAGCACAATGCCAATTGTACTCATTTCCTCTTTCTATTCATGCCCATGCAGGCAGGGGTATCCTGCTTCTGGAGTGAAAGGCAATTCTGGAACAAAAACTCCTTTCATCTAGGAAAAGGAAGTCCTAGGTTAAAAAAAAAAAAAAAGAAAAGAAAAAACAAACAAACAAACAAAAAAAACTGTGTAAAGGCAATTGTACTATTCTACACAAGAAATAACTAAGTATTGTCTAGGTTCCAAAGAATTATATTCTTTCTGAGCCATATTCAAAATTTCTCCCCAGATAAGTTTAAGACTTTAGCCTCTCCACCTAGACGTTGGGGTAGAAGTCAGTTAGTCAATGAACTGGGAAATTAGAGCACGATGAGACTGCAGTGGTTTTCCAAACTCTAAATCCCTGTGTACTGAGTATTTGATTGCAGGTCAATGCCTGGGTTAGAAGAATCTGTGGTTTATGCTTTTAGAACAGTCTCATCCAAGTGCTGGGACTGCTGACCGACTTCCTCTTAGCAAAGGAGGTGGCCTGCGGGGCCATGTTCAAAAGTATCCTCAGTGCCCAACACACTCCCTCACCAGTCTGCCATTCTCCTCACAGTTAATAATTTGGACCCCATCAACTTAATTGTTTTTCTGGTTTTTCATCCTATCTGGCTGGCTACAAAAGCTCGTATTTTTAACACAAAGTATATCGAAATCAGTTGGAATTGAGACAAATCATAGTGTAAATGAAATATTATCAGATATGTAGATATTCACAAAGGGAATCAGACATTTCAATGTGGATGTGAGTGAAGTGAATTTTTAGTTTCTGATACTCTTCATGCTCTGTGGGAGACACTATGCTATTAATTGATCCACAGTTTGAGAGGATTGCTTAAGTTCACATAAAAAGAAAGTGGCAGACAGGTCCATTGTTACTACAAAGAAAGGAGAATTGAGAAGAAAACTGGATTTGATAGAGTGAATTATAAATGAGGATAAAACAACAAAAATAGATAAAACCAAAGGGATTAAATACAAATAGTGATGCAAAGTAGCACCAGAGAAATAGTATGTTTCAAAATTCTTAATCCAAGGAAGCCACCAGACTCCCTACCCTCTTATTCTCCCTTTTGACTCATGTCCTCAACTTCCTCTATTCTACCCAGTATTTTAGAGGCTGCTCAGAAATCCCATGACCCTCACAAGGTATTCCAAAACTCAGTCAGAATTCATCTTTTCCCCCTCTCTTCTCACACCGCTCTTGTGGCTTTCTTGTGACACAGTGGTCTGTGTATTTCTCCACCACCAGATTGAAGTAAAGGGGTCCAGAACACAGCACCTGGGCATAACACCTGTTTTGAGAAGATATTTGAGTTTCTGAAATCTATCTGCCTAAAAGTAGAGCCCCCCAAAAGAACTCCATTGACTGAAATCCCCAGCCCGCCATCCCTCCCACCCCCAGAGCAACCTGGAATGATTGATTCTTATTACCAGAGAGAAGTCCTCAGGCCACACCTAAACAAACATGGTCACCAAACCATCTTCCATCCATTACTCTCCTAAGAGCCCATTTATCTTTTCTAAAAGTCATTTATTTTTCCATAAGTGCCCTTTCCCTCCTCCCCCCCTTCCCCTATTAAGAAGTCATTTGTTTTCCCATTAAGAGCTTTTCTCCCTGTTCTTCTGCTATTAAGATGGTATATAAGCCCTAAATTCTAAACACCTCACTGAGTCACATTTTTCTGTGAACTCTCCTGAGTACTTAGGTGAAAAAAAAAAAATCTGTCTTTTCTCTTGCTAATCTATCTTTTGTCAATTTAATTTGCAGGCACTCAAGACACAAACTTAAAAGTGTAAAGCAAAAGATTTTTCCTACTTTGTAGAAGGCAAAGAGAATCAGTCACCTCTGTAATCCTCAAGTGCCAAGGTCATGGTAGGTATCCAATACAGTTTTGCTGAGCTGAAATCAAGCAAAGTGAACTGAATTGAAATATATGGCGTGGGGGGGGGGTGGAGGGGGAGGGGGGCGGACAGCTAGCTGGCCCAGTCAGAAGAGCACCTGACTCTTGATCTTGGGTTTGTGAGTTCCAGCCCCACACTGGGTGCAGAGATTACAGAAGAAAAAAAAAAAAGTAAATAAACTTAATAAAAGAAAGATATACTAAATGTGATCAAGTATTCAGAAGCCTGCGAGAAGGAAAAAATGCAACCTGCAATTAAGAAGGAATTGAAGGGGTGCCTGGGTGGCTCAGTAGTTTGGGCATCCAACTTTGGCTCAGGTTATGATCTCGAGGTCTGTGGGCTCAAGCCCCCGTGTTGGGCTCTGTGCTGACAGCCTAGAGCCGGGCACCTGCTTTGCATTCTGGGTCTCCCTCCCTCTGCTCCTACCCTGCTCACGCTCTGTCTCTCTCTCTCTCTCAAAAAATTAAACATTAAAAAAAAATTTTAAGAAGGAACTGAAGTCAATGATTTTTAGAAAAAGATTTTATTTGTTTTCATTAGTTCTTTTTTAATTTTTTTTAACGTTTATTTATTTTTGAGACAGAGCATGAACAGGGGAGGGGCAGAGAGAGAGGGAGACACAGAATCTGAAACAGGATCCAGGCTCTGAGCTGTCATCACAGAGCCCGACACGGGGCTCGAACTCATGGACCCTGAGATCATGACCTGAGCTGAAGTCGGACGCTTAACTGACGGTGACACCCAGGTGCCCCAGAAAAAGATTTTATACTAGACCTATGAGAACTTCATTAGGGCTGAGGTTGAAATAAACGTGAATTAAGGAGGGTTATAAGGTATCAAGAGTCTAAGTTATAGGTTAACATTTGCCAAACCAGACTAAATTTGGACTGGCCTTGTTATTATGCATTTTTATATTTGTATTTTTAACGTTCACTCAGTGTGGTAGTTCTGCATAGTGACCAACTAGGTAAGGCTACTTTGCTAAGAGGATAATATGACTAGGATCCCAGTCATAGTCTTGAGAAGAAATCCATGTACTTGGAAAAATCAGAAATTTACTATTCAATGAATTCATCAAGGGAGCATTCAGTCACAGAGGTGTTTTTCTCATTATTGGTGCTTTGAGTTCTGATGTTGACTTTGTTAACTCTTTGAAAATGATTTCTGACCTTGACCACAAACTCTAGATTCACTGAAATACCAGCTTTACCCTTTCCCTGCACTTCCTGAGTCTCATGCCTGAAGACTAAAAGTTCTAAAGACCATCAACACTGAGCTTAGCTTGGACATAGAACTATCCATCCCCAAGATTCAGGCAAGATTCCTAGAGAGGCTTCCAATCTTCCTTGTGCAGAATGAGAAAAAAATACTGAACAGCCCAGGGCAAAACACCTCTCAGATGTGTGTTCCTCACAGGAGGTCTGAGCAGAAAGATGTTACAAGTGCAAACATGCTAATGTACCTTTTATTGCTACTGATGTTAATCTTGCTATTTACATTAGAACATGCAGCACTTTTTATGGTGAGATGATAAAGAGCAATCATAATGGGAGAATAATGCTATTTTTCCCCCAATGGAGAAACAGCTAATGACGAGAAGCAGCATACTGATTCTAATGGGAATGGAGCATGGTGTTTGGGACAAATCCACTCTGAAAGAGCAGACAAGTAATTTATCTTAAGAATTTCAACAAATATGTCCCTGCTTTCCCTTATAAATTTCTCTTCCTTGCATCTCCCGGTTTGCTCTGGGAGAGCCCTGTGACTAGAAAGGCGCACATTCCACCTCACCTAGCCAGGTAGATTCAACTCTCACAGCCTTCATCCTGCCTCCGACCACAGAGCCATTCTTGGCCCTTCTCACCTAGTTAATGCTTTCCTATTTACGTTATCTGCCTTACCCTATTTTGTAATTTGTTTCTTTGTGTGTGTGTGTGTGTGTGTGTGTGTGTGTCTATTTTTCCCAGTAGATGGATAATGCCTTAATGGTAGGAAGTGTCTATACAAAACATGCAAGTTGTCATATATATAATATCTTGATTTGAGTAAAAAGAAAAGAATTGTCAGTACAAAATCCAATCTAGCCAACACTTTTCTAATTGTTAAAGATGTACATATTTATACATTAATTTTTATATAGCATGCCTCTCTGTCATGATTTTTTTTTATTATAATACTATTGACTCACCTCAGGACAGCCCCCACTTACTACTTTGTGACTGAATGCTAACCCTACATCCCATCTTCATGGAGAACCTTTGACCAGACAAAGGTCCTGCAGATGGTATATGACAGTTTAAGGAGGAAACAGGATGCGCAGATTTGATGGGAAGGAAAACCACAGATCACATGTGAAAGCATATATAGCCGTTATTTTCTGATCTGGCCTTACGCTTTGTACTTTGAAGACACGGTTAGGATGAAATCAAGGTGGGACAACATTGCCTGCCAGCTACCATTTACAAACACCCATCCCCCAACTCGTGGCTCTAAGTCCCAGCACTTCTGCCATATACACACATCCTGCCAGAATGCATCATCCTGACATCCTGACTCTGGATTGCATTGAAGGCACGGAGAGTGTAATTCTAAAAATGTGATGTGTGCCAAGGAAAAGTAATCGTGCCTCTCTGTTTGAGAGTATTGATGGTGTCCTGAAGATTCTTTAAGAGAAAAGAAAAAGCAAAGAAAGAAAATCTTGCTCATAATACATTATTATGTTTTTCTTTCTTCTGGCACATTTCCGGAATCCAGCTGGAACTGGAAAAACATGTGCCAAAACACAATTTGGAAAAGTGTTCATGTTTGTGGGTGTTTCAGTTCTGACTGGAACCAGGAAGTAGCAGAAGTCTTAAATGTGAATGAGTGCCCCCTTGAGCCTTCCAAACCAGTTTTACAGTATTATTTTGTCAAGCATCATTGCCATCGAAAACTCTAAGTCTCCTGAGATACCGTTTCAGGCAGGATGGATCTACTTACATTAAATCAAAGATTAATGAAGATTGGGGTGGAGAAAGGGGGTGGTGCTCTGCTTCTGGTTGCTGACACTATCAGAACTTTGGATGAAATTTATACGGCGATACCTTTAGGAAGAAAAGGAAAGAGCTTAAGGGACAGATGCCCTGGAGCCCTGGTTTGACTTACGGATCATCCTGTGACTTGAAGGAGTAAATGAGCTCCTGTCCATGTGTCATATTAAAAATTGGCAGTGGCTACATCGGGTTCAGATAACTCAGCTATGATGGAGCCCTTTATTTAAAATAACTTTTCACATAGTGAAAATATCACTCTTGACGAGTAACTCTTCATGAATACTGAGTGAGAGTCATACTTTAGTCACCACACATGACCTCCCATTTCTGACTTAGAGAACACAGCTGTTTGTGAGTGATCTCTGATGAGTTGTCTTAGGAGGAGAGGTTGAGCAAGTAGCTTGCAGGCTTGTTGCTCGTTAATTCCTTTTTCAAACTCCATGAGAGATGCAAGAAGCTGCCCAGAATTTAATAATCATAGAATAGTAGTCCTAGACCTTATGAAGAGAGGATAAGCACAGAGAAATGAAGCCATTTAGAGTCTGTTGGAGAACAGTGAATTTCAAAAACAACTCTCTGTTTCATTAAAAATTTATTTATTCAAGTTTAATGTACTTTGAAATGAATTTGCATTTTATAAAGAACAGAATATATTTTCATAATACTTTATCAAGGAAATACCACCCCGGAAAGGTTACTTATATGCTGTGACAATGTCAAGTGGGTTATGCCCTAAATTTGACATGCTTGAGTATTAAATTCTTGTTTCCTAAATTACTCATGATAGCATCTTACCTTTATAACATAACGTGGCTCTTGATCAAAGGCTTCTTAAAATACACCTTTCACTTCAAGCTCATTTAATCTGAATATACCCATTCTTAATTCCTATCAAAGAAACATGTTTAATACATTTCCTGAAGGTGCACATAGTGATAGAGATAAGATTGAAATTTTTGCTTCTAAAACAATCTTAACTTGCTAAATTATCTGTCATGAAAAATCTTAGCTTACAGGTTTATAGTTTCAGTTTTCTGACAAGAAACTTTTGTTATCATACCAGATAGCGCTTTTCTATAATATTTACTATTTCATTAAAGTATAGACAAAACATGCTAGACTGTTAGGAGAGTTTAAATATTATTTAATTAAGTGGTCTGCAAACTATGGCCCATGGGTCAACCATGTGTTTTTGTGAATAAAGTTTTATTGGAATTTGGACACTTCCACTTCCACCTGTGGTGACAGAATTGATTAGTTGAAACAGAGACCCATATGGCCCAAAGCTTAAAACACTATTTGGCCCTTTAAGAAGAACTTTGCTAAGCCATGACCAACTATTTATAAAAAACAAAACATAAAGTATTTAACATTTTCCATTACTGTTTGAGACACTACCAGGGGAACTGATTATCATATGAAATCTTGAAATTCCAAAAATATGTTTTGGTTTGCTTTACATTAATATATATGTGGGAAAATTGCCTTTATCCCTTTGTACTAACATAAGATTGAATTAGTATGTCTACTGAGAAAAGAACATTGACTCTATGGTCTCTCTCAGAGACCCAGCCATAAAAGGCTCAGGGAATCTACAGCTACTTAGTATCTAATGAATTTAAACATTATATACAGAATCGAGTTATTGATCAGAGAGCAGTGAAGGACTTTAAAATAAACAAGTCACATGCAATGAAGTAACATCTCTCCCACCATATTGTCAAAATTGCAATAGAAGTTAAGAAATAAATCAACTGCATGGCTTTTCTTGTAATACCTCTCTTTTTTTTTTTATCATTTTAGTAATGACAAAAAAGAAACACCAGACATTAGAAGAGCAAGTGGAATGCTCCTCAGGTAAGAAGAAGCTGAGAGCTTTCTTACAAAAAGTCTAGGGCCATACTTTAGGAAAGCCTATAAAAGCATTTGGCTTCAAGGTGCCCTAAGGAAATAACAGAGATAGTCTTTATCTTAAAGGTATTTGGAAAGGACTTTTAAGACCAAGTAAAATTGTGGCAAAATGACATTGTAGTGCTTATGAGTGGTACTCCCTGGACTCGTGCAATGCACAACCTGTGTGAACCTAGGTGACAATATTCTTTCGTGAAATACTGGTACTAACACTTTTAATGTAAAACAAACATTTTAATAGGAAAAATGTAATATATTTACAAAGTATAAGCAACACATCTATAGATGCTGTTTGTATCACTAAATATTCTGGGTCCTTAGGCTCATGTTTCAATTCATTGACATTCAGTTGCTGTAGACCTACCTCCTTATTTTCATCAGTTACCACAGTTCTGTCCATCGCCCATCTCAGAACTTTTTCTTGCATAATACAAAATGTATTTCTAATTCCAAGTGTATAACATTTTGAATAAAGGCAGTTAACATCAATTATTTTTATAATCCTAGGGGTTTTCTTCTGGAAGAGTTTTATTGAGGTATAATTTACACACAATGAAATGCATCTACTTTGAGTATATAGTTTGAGGATTTGAAAAGCATGGATAAACTTGTGACAGCTGTCACAATCAGATTACAGAACACTCACATCATTTCAGAAAGGTCTCTCTTGTCCCTTTGCAATTACCACTCCAAATCCGTAGACAATTATTGGTCTGTTTTCAGTCATCACAGATTAGTTCTGCCTGTTCTAGAAATTCACACAAATGAAATAATACTGTACATATCTTTTTATCTGCCTTCTTTCATGCAGTGTAATATTTCTGACATTTTTCCATGTTGTTGCATGTGTAAGTATTTTATTTTGCTTTACTGATGATGCTATTCCTTTGTATGGACATACTGCAATTTGTTTACCCATTCACCTATTGACAGATAATTGATCATTTCTAATTTGTGGCTATTATGAATAATGCAGCTACAAACACTCATATGAAGTCTTTTTGAGACCATATATTTCAATTCTCTTTGGTAAATAACAAAGGTACTTCAGTTTTAAATATTCCTCTGAAGTTTTTATTGCTTTGTCTACTTTTTTTCTGCCTGAGAACTCTGCTCTCTACTCTCACTATTCCTTCCTTAATATCTATGCTCCAATTTGCATCAATACATATTAAGATAAAATAGAATTAAATATAATACATATACAGTATATGATTAAGATTCATAAAACATGAAATAGTATTTCCAAATTATCTTTTCTTTTCCAGTAAGTGTTCAGCAAAATAGCTTTGCTAAAATTCTCAACAAAATCCAAACCTAAGAGACACCGATTACATTAATTTACATCTTTCGTGAATTCTTCATTTGGCAGGAATCACAGAACAAAAATGAAACTCGGGGTTGTTCAAGCCCTGAACAGAAAAGGTCTGCCCCAGAGTGAGAGAAAGGAATGAACCTCTCCCAGCTTTCTAGAGTCTTGGTGACACTTGGTGACATGGAAAGACACATATAGGTCTTTCCATGACCTATATGGTGTGAAACCTTACTTGTTACAGTTCTTGGCAGGGAGTGGAAGGAATGTAAGTAAGAGATGGGTGAAAAGGTAACATAAAAATCTCTACCCTCAAGATGACATGAGTTTGAAGGTCTCATGCCCTAAACGGTGGCCTAGTTAAACATGAGTGCTTCATAAAAACCACAGAGATCCCTAAGACTTGAGACATACATTATGAGTCAACATTAAATAATGTACTCAGAATAAACAACAAATGAGTACTTAGATGTCAAGGTTGTCAGAAACTGGGGAGAAAATGAGATTTTCTTCTACATGTGTACTAACAAGTTATCCTGCCACAGATAACATGAGATTCTGGCAGAATACATGAGATTCCTGGGTAAGAGGCCAAGGATATTTTTACAGAAATATAAGTAGACAGAGTATCAACATCTGTGCTGGCTTCCTGAACCCCAGTTTTCACAGAGAAATGTGAAGAAGGCCAGGTCACACCTGCATATAACAGTGGATTACATTCCTGGAGAGGGATTCTGAGCTTGAACCATCTAAACATTTTGTAATGACTAGTGATTCTGCCTGAAATTTGCCTTTAAAGGAAATATTACCTTCCTTATACTAGACAATAAGCAAATCTATCTTTTGTATGTGAAAAAGAGAGAAAGAAAGAGAAATCTCTATTTTCCAAGGCTCTTGGCTACAAAAAATCCTTGAAAAGATAATCCAGAACAAAGATAGTTGGTGCATCTGCTTTAATATGCAGAAATGCAAGAGACCTATGGAGACTCGTTTCTTAACAATATGTAATTTCATTTTCCCTAGTCAAGTATCTCTGTCTACAAGGGTCTTATAAACATGAACACTATGGATTGATTGCACTGTAGCCTGCACCTACTTGTGGCGCCCACAAATCTGGTAGCTTTCCATGCCACCCAGTATATGAGTTGGATTAATATTTCTAGGTATGGAATATGTTGCTTCCAGAACCCAAAGAAGCCTACTAGGCTATTTTGTAGTAGGGAATACAAGATGCATGTCTTTTACTTTAGAAGGGATATTCCAACATAGCCCTTAAAATCTTCACTGAGGTGGCTGTTCCCTGAATCTATGTAGGACTTATCTCCCATGCTCTGGAGTGTCTTACCAAAGCTACTAGCATACTAACCATCTCTTACTTTTCCTGTCCAGTCAGCATCATGCCTATGTAATGTACTCTCAAAAATAATATTGTATCCCAGGGTGAGGGTGGAGTTGTGGCAGAGATTGGTATCACCACTAACAATGAAAGGAGGCAGGACTGGTGGCCCCAATCATATCTCTATTTAATTTGCCAGTGTGACCCCTGCAAAAAACAGATAGATTCTGGGAAGTGACTGTAGACTATCTCTTAACTGAACATGAAGTAGCCATGATCACAGCTATGCCTTCCACACTATGATAGAATTTACCCCAGTCACCAGGGACGTGATATTGGTATAACTCCAGCTGCCAAATATAAAAATTCCGATATGTGCTCAGGAACTAGGGAAATAATTGTAGTGGGTCCACAGCAGCTGGACTTGAATCATGATTCTATTTATTGTCTGGCTCCCATTGGCCCTCACTCTGAAGGGATACTGTGATGATGCTTTTAATCTCTGGGTATCAGTGTCAACTGGATTTTGCCCAATAGTCCTTTCAAAGTGGACTCGCATCCAGGTAAATGGCCATAGATCCCTTTCAGGAGGGATTGGAGGGACTGTGGTGGTGTACATTTGCCCTGGTTTTGCACGGTCGTTCTTCCCAGAGACCAAACTATCTCTTCCCTCAGTGGGTTCTGGATCTGAAAACTGGCTCAGGTATTCTTTACAAAGTAAAAGGATCATGGCTGCTTATTGAGGAGGCAACCCTCATGTTCCACTGTTCTTGATTTTGATTTGTTTTGTGTCGATTTTGGTTACAGATGTTAAGCATCATCCAACCTCTACCTGTGCTCACACAGAATTTGGGCAAAGAAAGTGATTCGTATGCAGATTTCTGGAATTCTTTCTCTGCCTATCTCCCACCTGTCCTTTAATTTGTCCTCAATTTCAAGTTATCTCTGCAATCTCTGTCTCTGCAATTCCACAGGGACACTGTACTTTGAGATCTAGACAGCGACTTCAGACAGAAAGTTGAACTCACATATATTTCCCTTCTCACAGTGACCAGAGATCTGTTTTCCCTGATGGCCGATGTTTGAAAACAGAGGTTTCATATATTTGGTCATTTTCTAATTATTTATGATGAGAGGTTAAGTCCAAGCCCAACTATTCTGTGATGGAAAGAGGAAAGTTCTGTATTTAAACACTGACATTTAATTTCACCATACTAAGAAATTGATTTCATAATTTAAATGATCAATTTAAAAAGCTAACATTTATCTAATGGGTTTATGACAAGAACATTATAACATGTGTATTTTTCAAATTTTTTTATGGTAAATATTTGGCCTAACTCATTTCCTCTACTTTTCCTAGCTCCTCAGCCAATTCACAGGTATACAAATAGCTTCCATTCAACAAATTTCATGGGACTTCAAAATACCCAGAATACATTGTAGTCTCTCTCCCTTTTTCTTTCAACAGTGTTTATTCAATAAAGTTTTACTGAGTCAGTTCTATTCCACGCACAGTGCTGTTTAATACAGGAGACAGTGATCTTCTGAATGAACTCTGATACTGAAATTCTTCTCTAGCCCTCTCACTCCTAGCCCACTGCCAATTTTCCACATCTTGGTAGCAGTCTATTATTCTTTTCCTTCATTCTAACTAGTTATCCGGAGCACAATTCAAGCTGTTCACCATCCTCACCAAAGAATTAACCTCCACCTTAAAGAGCAGTGCATTTTGCTGAAATTCTCATATTCTGAAACTCTTATTCTTGTTCTTTCTTTCAACTTCTCTTTTCTGGATCTGAGGCCAGCTCCCCACCTTCTCTGTCCTTAGGAGAGACAGCGGAGAACAGGCTGCATTTGATTCCTGGCTCTGTCACTTTCTCTCTGTGTGAACTTGGGTTCCCAGGTCTCTGTCCTTCTCTACAAATGGTCTTATTAGTATGCACCACAAAAGCTTGTTGTGACAATTGAGTTTATATATGTATAGCACTTAGAACAGTGTCTGGCATACAGTAAGCACTTGACAAATATTAACCTTTATTGTTACTTCTCAGAATCGTCAACACCTGGCTTCCAGTGATCTGATCACAATATACATTCTAAGCTGCTACATATGCTATGCTTACATCATAAATTGAGATACTCTCAGTTCCAAAAATTTTGGAAACAAAATTCAGACTTGTGTCCTTATAAACTCTTGGCCCAGACTCCCATTTCCCTCTTCAGGGTGAATGTCTGCAGCCAGGTCACTTTACTGTGTCCCTGACCCAGCCATTTTCAGCTTGGTCTGTACCAGTTGCCAGCAATGGGTCTCCCAAGGGACTGGAAGCGCTTCCTTCATGAGACAACCCAACATGCAGCAGTGACACTCACAAGGCCACCATAAAGCCAGCCTTTGATTCCTGAAGTGGCATCTAAGGCTCCAAAGTGCCAGCTGAGGTTGTATGTGTTAGAAAAAGAAAAATGATGAAAACACATAATAAAGTGACAGGCAAAACAGGCAAAGACTTGGGTATTGAGCCCTAAAAAGAAAAAGAAATAAGCAAAGAATTCATCTTGGTCAGAGCTTGTTCTGAAAGAATGTAGTGTCACATGCAATAGATGTTTCCATAAACTAACCTGTAATTACACAATCTGTACCTTCGAGAAGAGACCCGTTTGAGAATCAAAGCGATTTAAAGCATGACTATAGCTAGAATTTAAAGTCTGTGTACACAAATAAGTAAAATAAATCAGTCTTGTTTTATTTAAAAAACAGATATTTATATCCCAAGTATAAGGCACTGACTTCTGCCTCAGCGAGAGGAATTATAAGTCAATAATGCCTCTTATAAATCAAGTGCATGAACCATTCACCATTTCCTGAGATTGTAAATCAGTCATGTTCTCAAAGCAGTTGCATGACTTGGAAACAACTCCTTGGCTGAATAAATCAGTCACTTCCAGATATATGAATAAGTGACGTGACCCATAAATCGCATGACTACATACTCGTGCTTCATCAATCAGAAACTTTTATTGGTAATTGAAAATTTAAAAACACTTATTGGGAACAATTTACTCAACGCCAGTCCAAATTCCCATTGTACTGTAAGATGATATGCCTAATAAATGCAAAAGTTTGCCCTTACCCAACAGTGTTTTTCACCAAGCAATAAATTGATATGTTTGCTAGTACTTGTGCTAGGAGTAACACCTCATTACGCTCTATCTGGAAAATGTGGATGAGTACAACTAACTCATCCAACAATCATATCATTCAAACAATGTCTTTTGAGGTAGATGGATATAAATACATCAACTTTTAGAAAACAGTATGTTTCTTTTGGAGAATATTTTTGAAAACAGATAAAATAATTGTAATTGTAGTTCAAAGAAAAAGAAGAATAAACATTAATCCAGGTAATTATGAAAAACTACATGCTAATGTCCCATTGGCACATGTAAATTTTGCTGACATATTCATGTTTTAGGTATGCATAGCATTTTATACATTTATTATTTTCACTTACAATTGTATACTCGTTATCAACATTCTTTAAAGTTGTTATTTATTTATTTTGAGAGAGAGAGAGAGCATGCATGTGGGGTGGGGGGAGCAGAGATAGAGGGAGAGAGAGAATACCAACAGGCTCTGTGCTGTCAGCGCAGATCCCAATGTGGGGCTCGAACCCGCGAATCGTGAGATCATGACCTGAGTTGAAATCAAGAGTGGGATGTCTAACCAACTGAGCCACACAGGCACCCCTCCTTATCAAGATTTTATACATGGGGGAAATATGTATGATAATTAAAATCAAAGGTCACCTGTCCAGCCAAGTAGAAATCCAGTTTCCTGTCTTCTATTTCTGTATTCTTTCTGTTTCACTCTGTCACCTTTCATGCATTTTGCTGCCATTAAAAGGGCATGGGTAATTTTTAATCTTTCTGTGAAAACATAAAATTACTAATTTTGGCTTAAAGTTCCTTAGTTTAGGCTTAGAGTTTACTAATCTACATGTACTTTTACAGGCTTAGAGATGTCGCCCACATTTTGAAGCACTCACCAGCTTCCTTTTAGTGGTACGATAATTATAAAATATTTATTTGTACACTATAGTACATTTGAAATTGGCAGAAGCTTGGATTTTAGGTTTGTGACAATGAATGTCCTTTTTCTGTGTAGATTCCTTAAAAACCATTCCAGGTTTAATGACTTTTGTCATTGAATTAAGATCACCAGTAAATGGTGGAATTTCATGTGTCTTTTTACTATAATTCTAAACTTACTGCATAATCACAAACTACTGATAATTTAAAATCTATCCAAATGTGTCCAGTTATATTGTCTGATGATCAGGCCATTCACTAAACCTATTTCTGTGACCTAATGTGGGTGAAAGTTCAAACACTTCTATTTCTCACTATCAAACAGGTAGTTTATGTAGAAACAATTCAGAGTCTAGCAAGGGAAACAAATTTTCTACCTTTATTAAGAGTATGATATTCAGTGCATGCCACAAAAAGCACTAATTACAAGTTGTTTTTACTTACTGGCTTGAGCATTAGTTTGGCTTTAACTTTAAAAGTCAATTTTGATTTCAGGTTTTTTTGCATTAGAACTGTTTTTTTTTTTTTTTCAACGTTTTTTATTTATTTTTGGGACAGAGAGAGACAGAGCATGAA
>NC_064810.1:52138009-52192529 GCF_023721935.1 Panthera uncia | reverse complement strand
TCAACGTTTTTTATTTATTTTTGGGACAGAGAGAGACAGAGCATGAACGGGGGAGGGGCAGAGAGAGAGGGAGACACAGAATCGGAAACAGGCTCCAGGCTCCGAGCCATCAGCCCAGAGCCTGACGCGGGGCTCGAACTCGCGGACCGCGAGATCGTGACCTGGCTGAAGTCGGACGCTTAACCGACTGCGCCACCCAGGCGCCCCAGAACTGTTGTTTTAATCAGTTTGCAGATTATTTTGGCAACTCTTTTCTTTCTCATGTTGGTTTTCTTCTGAGGAGCAGAAAGTGAAAATTGTACTACAGAATTTATCATATCAACTCTAAAGTATGGCATTTCGAGTTATGCTCTTTGAATTGTTGCTTCTTAATTTGCTAAAGAACATTAATGATATGTCTGTCACATCCCTGGAGGGACAGTATCACACGGTCATTAAATCTTGCTTTGTTAGCATAATTATATGGAATTCAGCATTATTTCAGTTTATCAACAGAGTGAGTCACTTGGGAACTGTAGAGACAATGTGATCTAAGAAAAGATTGCTGGTTGGGAAGACAGAAGTTAATTCTATTCCAAATTCAGGTGGTGCTCTCATGATCTTGGGCATGTCACTAACTCTTATGTGGTCTCAGCTTCTGTCTTTGAGTTGAAGATTAGATGTCTCCCTTTGTGGTTCCTGAGAATATTGTGAGTAAACATTAGGAAAAAGGATGAGCTTGAGTTCATTAGATGAGAGATGCTGTGTAGGTGTAGAAGTATGTGATTGAGTCATGACAGGGTTCAGGGCTTCAGGATTCCATCTGGGAAACTCCTGGGTGGCTCAGTCAGTTAAGCATCCAACTTTAGCTAAGGTCATGATCTCATGGTTTGGAAGTTTGAGGCCTGCATCAGGCTCTCTGCTGTCAGGTCAGAGCCCGCTTCAGATCCTCTGTCCCTCACTCTCTCTGCCCCTCCCCACATCAAGATAAATAAACATTAAAAAAATGTTAAGATTCCATGTGGTATACATATTCAGTGAAAAATAACCTATTTTAACAGTTTGGAATCCAGTGCTTTTAAGATCTCTTGGGAAAATAATGTCATTCACTTCAAACCTGCCTCATGTATAGCTTTGCATTCCTCTTCTAATTCCCATTGTTCTTTGCTTAATAGCGAAAACACATCTAGACTTTTTCTTTGTTACACTAACTCCGTAAGTACATCTTACACCTCTGCAGCACTTCTATGAAGTTCTTAGATTTGATGAAGTTTATGGAGAACATGTACCTCAAGCTGAAACATGTGACCATCGCAGTATGCTACATGTATAACAAATAATAAATACCAGTTAAGTCATCAATTAGATATAATGTTAAGTTGGAGGCTTTTTAAACAATAGTATCATTAGGAACATTAAAATTAATGAAGTTATATGTAGGTAAAATGTCCTTAATCTAGTTAGCTTTATGGTATCTAGGTGTTCTAGCATCTATGGCAGGATTGTATTCCTTAGGACACTGTCCCCTTCTTCACCCCCAAAGAAACAGACTATAAAATAATCCTCATTTACCGCCCCATCTGCACAGTCCTTCCTGTCCATCTGGATGTCAGATGGAAGCAAAGAGATCCATGGCACTTTGAAATAACTGAGGTGGCCTGGCTAGCATTTTGTAATGCAATATACAAAACCAGGTTCTAATATCCACATCTCCATTTGAACTATTGCTAAGTGGATAATGGAGGCCACATTTTCTCCCACAGTCACTCTATTACCACATCTTCTAATTCATTATTCTTGAAGTACTTTGAGAGAGCTGGAATAGAATTAAATTTTAAGCAATGCTCTTCATTCTCCAATAAATACACTGAAGAATCATCTTCTTTAAGCCCTTGACCTTTCCCAATAGAAACATTTCCTTTGCCTATAGTGAGTCAGTCTGTGCTTTCGCATTGAATTTGTTATTCTTGGAATGCCTGCCCAAGACAAAGGAGAAAAGGAAAATAAAGAAAAAGAAAAAGAAAACAAAGGAAAATCAAGTAAGGCTGTAAAGCTTTAAGAAAATCTTTAGAATATAGAAGAAATGAATATGTCAGTCCTCAAAATTTGAAAGCTGTCCACTAGATATCTTCCCAGAATAATATTAATGCCTTGAGAATAGTTTGATAGAATTCCGGTATGGATACTTTGTTAGTCAGCAGCACTGTTCTGGTCCTCCTTGCCCCAGGTTCATTACAGGATTGTACTTCCTGTTTATGGTTGTCTGGGGCCTTGTAACAAGTCTGGCAAATAATATGTGAAGTATGTCACTTCTGGACTGCAGGAGACTCTCCAGAGTGGTCTTTTCCCTCTGGCACAATAGACAATATTCAAAGTGTTGACTGTTCAATTTACCCTGTGTACCTATGTACCCATGATGAGTACCTGGCAATGTGCAATTGTCAAGTAGCATGGGCAAGAAGTAAACCTCTATTTTAAGGCACTAAGATATGGGGTTGTATTTTATGGCAGCATAAACCACACTATTCTGACTATTACATATACCAAACTTCATTACGAAGAATTAAAGGATAGTCTTCAGCAAGCATTTTCCAATGCTTCACGCCACTTTCAACCTCCATTCATTTTCATTCTTAGACTTTGATTTCATTTTAAATAAAGTGATAGCTTAGACCCATACAATAATGCCTGTTAGATTTGTGGGGCAATATAAATTATTGTCATATGGTAATTTTGTGAATGCTTTATGATATTCAACAGATGCATTCAGTGGTTCCCTCCATTTGTAGAATATGAGTCAATTCTAGGTGAGAAATGTCTACCCCTTATATAATTAAGTGGGTTCACCTTCCCCCAGATGGCTAGCTGGTCCCCCTAAAATATGCTGCTATATTAGGGCCTCACCATTGTTCTCTATTAATGCTATTTTTGGCACACTACAGTGGAAGCAGTCAGATAAAAAATTCAGTAAGAGGAAATGTTGAGTCCCTGCTACTATGCTTACTTTGCTCATGAGCCCAATGGACATGAACTAGAATAGTTAAAGAAAGACAGTGAAATCCAGAGTGTGAATCATGGTTTACGTGAGTGGGAATAATCAGAAGAGGAGTCCATTGTTGGTGATTTGCATGGAAAACAAATAGTCTTCCATCTGGTTCCATTTCAAGTTCCATCCACAATCTCCTCTCTGAAGCTTCTTGTCACCAATCTTAAAACCTTCTCTCCAAATACCTGTCCGTCTGGCCCAAGAAATTCTTCCCTGTTCATGAATCACTCTAGACATCTATTTGTGACAATCTCTCCACTTGCAAAGCCTTCCACTTTGACCTTCCTAACATAGATAAATTTTGCTCCCCTCTGGTAAAATAGATCAAGTAAGGAATTAATGGACTGCTCATCTATTTCAGTTCTAGAAATGCCATGTACAATTAGTTACCACCAAAAATAACTGAAGATCAAAGCACTTTTATTACCACCGTGGCTCTACTGCCTATTAGAGTAGCTATTACAATCTCGTCCCTTTTTATTAAGTGCTGCTACCTTGCTTTTGTCGCCCAGGGATTCCATAACCCCACTGAAATCAGACAGTCTATTTCAATGTCACCACTACCCACCTTCATGTGTGTCCTACAAAGAACAGACACTACAGGGTTATGCTAATGTATTTATCTGATATATTTCTCAATTCTGTGGTGAAGGGAGTATAAACTAGTCCCTCTCAGAAGACATTATTAAGAGGTGACAACTGGTTGCCTATAAAAATAATCCATTTCCACAGTCCCATTTCTCTAGGACTCTGGAATTTGTTTTCTAAGTTATATTAAGGAAATTCTGACATCCCAATCTATTTCATCATAGCCCAATATTGAGTCCAGGTTTTAATCAATTCAGTGAGAAAATATTTAGAAGCATTCCCAGCTGCTCAAACTAGAATTCTAAATCAAGTAAACTCTAGTTATATAAACCCATATTAACAATATCAAGCCTATCTAAAAAATGGTATTCTTCCCATTCTTGTCTAGAATCTCAGAGTCTGCTTCCATAACTATCCCCCTATTTTTGCTTTACATATAAAGTATCTTGCAATTATTTTGAGGTGGAGGCCTTATTCCTCTTGGTTTACTTTGTAATTGGCTCCCTGTGGCATATCGAAACCCACCTCCACTTATAGAGCTTAAACAAAGAGTGGAAGTAGATATATTGAAATGAGAAGAATTGGCATCTCCTAGCAAGATAACTATTTCATGTTAGGCATTTGCTGGGATATCATGCAAAAAACAACCAGACACATTAGCCAGAGAAGGAGAGGTTACTTCTGCTGGCCCAGTAGGCAAATTAGAGTCGAGGGGTTCAAGAAACTCATAGTTATTCACTTCACCAAATGTCTCTGATCAACAATCCACGTTCTTCTCATTTCCAAGCATTGCCTTAATTTTCACTAAAGATACCTGGTCTGGCTATGAATTCTATCTACAGTGCAGCTCAGCTATCCTGGTGTGGTGAGCATAAGGGGTGTGGGGGTTGATGAAAAGAAGCAATAATAAAGTGACAGTAACACACAATGAGCCTTATCTGAATAACACTTTGGCAGACTTGCATGTGGGAAAAGTTCCTCACAACATGAAACTGTCTAGAGGTTATGGCACAGGGACCACTTTTCAGAAAGATGGGAGAGTAAGAGAACTCCCAAGGGAAAGACAGATCAGAGGAGGTGGTTTGTGTGTTTAGATAATTTTACTCTACAGTCCAACTGGGAGTCTCAGTCAGAGTGCTGTGAAGAGCAGTAGTAGCTTGGCATCTTTTATACCTACAAGACTTATGTATGGCTAACAGATGTTGGATGTCATTTCATGACTATGGAAAGCAGGCAGGTTTTCTATAGCTAAAAATATGTTTACTTGGGCTATGACTAAAACAATCGGTTGTGTAATAATTTGAGATTGGTGATGGTAGGTTTTTGAGCTAACAGGACTCATTATTCTTGCTAACAAACAAGTAAACATCATAGGGCCAATATACAGAGGCCATCTTTGGCTCATTTACATAACATTGGGAAACCAGAAAGCTTCTGATGTTTTGCTGCTTCAACTTTGCTGATATGAAAGATAAAAGTTTATCTTAAAGCAGCCATAAAAAGTCTTTGGTTCCCTGGTGATATTTTTAGGCATTCAAAGCTATACAATCCAGTTAGAGTTAGCCATTCCATTCACACAGTCCTTTTATTCTTAAACCAACATTAATGGATTATCCAAACAGTCACTCAATCTGGATAACTTTGTCTTTAATAGGACTTCATTCTAGGATCAATCTAAAAGATCATTTAAATAAACTTTACCACTAGTTATGGGAATATATCACTGGTCATGGAAATATACCCCATCTTCTAATGATAACTGGACCTTGGTCACATAGCGAAGCAAAGATTTGTATTTTTTGAATGTGGATTACCTGCAACCACTTCAATGACCAATTATTCTACCACTTAAATTTCACTAGCAGACAGACAAAAGAATTCATTTTAGTCAGTCCAAGCAGGAGGGGTTTAATAGAGGAAATTAGATGAATGCAAAATTGTAGAAACAGGCTCTAGACCAAGTTCTGAAGAGCACATCTCATACTCTGGAATCCTCTAACACAACAACAGTGCTAAAAAAGTTTGAAGACTCTGAATGCTGTTGCTGCTATGAGTATAAAACCACATCACTTCTGCCATGATACAGGTCAGAAAAAAAAAAAAAAAAAAAAACAACAAAGGATGCCACATCTTCTTCCTCTCTTAACATGACATAGTTCCTGATTAAAAATTTTGGAGATTGCATCTCATTCATTTATTCATTCATTCATTTATTCCTAAACACCTCCCATATGGTTAGTCACTACTCAGGGTGCTAGGGATATAGCAGTGAACAATATGAGCAAATCTCTTTCTTATATAGGCAAGAAATTAATAAAGAGAAATTTCTTTATATACTATGCCATATAGTAATAAATGATTTTGAAAAAAGTAAGTAGTAAAAAGGGAAAGGATAGTGTTTAAAAAGCAGAGATTATTATTCTATGTGCCTCGATTGGGGAAAGCTTCAATAATGTATGGTAATTATGGTAACATTGATCAGAGACATCTGAAACAAGTAAGAGAATAAGTCATAAAGATATGTGGGAGAAGAAGATTCTAGGAAGAGAGAAGAATGTGTTCAAAGGCTCTGAGGCAGGATCCTGGAATGTTCAAGAAATAGTTGATGAGGGTTGAAGTGAGTGAAAGAGCATGAGGTTTGAGTGGGATGGGTGGTCTGGATTAAGTAAGTGCCTTTTAAACCATTCTAAGAATTTATACTGTTCTTCTGCATGAAATAGACATTGGGGGACTCTAAGTAAAGGAGTGACATGATTTGACAGTGTTTTGAATAATAATTCTTTCTGCTTTGTGGAGAATATAGAAGTAGGGTCAAGAAAGGAATGGAACAAGTGAAAAGGCTAGGATAATCCAGTCAAAAAGTTATGATGCATTGGACCAGGATAGTGGTTATGAAAGCAGTGAAATGTCAAGTTTCAGGTGTGTTTTAAAGGTAAAGTCTATAGGATTTGCTGTCAAATGTAAGAGAAAGATAAGCCAAGGATGACACCAACATTTTCAACTTGAAAAACTAATAGAATAAAATTGCCAATAATTGAGATAATGAAGACAGGAGGTAGAATATGTTTGGTATAGAGGAAATACTGAGTTCCATTTTGACATGTTAAATTTGAGAAGCTTAGCAGACATACAGTGGAAAGGTAGAGTTGGTGGTTGGATGTACTTTTGGAGTTCAAGAAAGATGGTGAGACATAAATTTGAAATTTATCACCATATGGAAAGTTTTTAAAGATATGAACTAGATAATATTCCCCAGGAGTACATGTAGATAGAGAAGAGATCCAGGAGGTGGACTCCAAGATACTATAAGGCTTAGTGCTATAGGAATGGAGGAGAATTTAGCAAATGAGATAAAAGATGACTCTAAGAGTGAGTAATTTTGTGAACACTAAGTATAGAACATGTTTCAAGAAGACATGATATGCTGTTGACAAGTCAAATAAAACAAGAACATGGAACTGACCATTAGATATAGCTATGTTGAAATCACTGGTAACTTGACAACCAAGTTAGGAGAATTATAAAAATGAGAGCTTGATTAGAGCAAGTTCAAGGGAGAACAAAAGGAAAGGAAATAGGATACAATAAGTATAGAGAACTCTATCAAGGGGCTGTAGCTCAAAGGGATATGGGTTTTTTTAAATAGGAGATGTTATGAGTTTAAAATAGGAGATATTGTAGCATGTTTACAATCTGATGTAATGATTCGGTAGAGAGTAAAACACTGGTGAAAGTAAAGGTAAGGGGTGGGGAACAAAAGCAAATGAATATCATTAAGAAGTCAAACAGTCATAGAATGCAAGTAAAATGTATTCAAACTAAAGGAGACAACAAGAATAATAGTGGTACTGTTTGGAAAATCTTTTTTCATTGCCTATATTTCTCAGTGAATGAAGAGTAAGGACAGGAGTGGGCAAAGGTGGTATTGTTTTTGAGGTTTGAGAAAAGAAGTCATATAATGCCCCATCTAGGTTAGGAAAAGAGTCAACAGATGGTGAAATGTAGAATTGCAAGGCAGCAAGAAGAGCACAGTTGGCGATAATGGTCATGAATTCAAGTAAGACTAATCAGCATTGTTGTTTAATTGTCTGCAACCATTTCTACTGCTCAAGTGGTGGCAGAGTATGAGGAGAGCTGGACTTAAGCAGCACTAGTACTTTTCCAAGTGAGTGTGAAAGAGAAACAGAAGCAAGACAGTTGAAGTCACAAGCAGGGGTGTGCTCAGAAAGAAGAACCATGTAATAGTAATAGTAAGTTGATAGGATCATTGAATTTTATGTCTCTGTCATAATAACATTCTTGCAACTGGGATGATAGAAGCAGTGAGCTGCAAATATAGGAGGTAGTGGAGAGAGTGAGTTGTTTGAAATTAAGAACATAGAGTTAGTATATCTTTTTGCTGGTGAAGCAGTCTGGGGTATGACCTTAATAATAGGGGACTGAGGCAAGGCCATGGAGAACATCACTGGAGAACAGAAGGCTAAGAAATAGAGAAACCAAACATATGAAAGAAGAACCTCCACAGATATTGAAATCACTATTAGTTATAAAATGTGTTGTGTTAGAAGGAATGACATGATAACCAGAAGATAAAATCTTGAAGTAATGCCAGTATCATCGGAGGATGGCTACAAGAAGGAGGGATAGTAGGTAGTATATTTTGGAAAATGGAATTCTAAAACCAGAGATGAAAAACTTCAAAGGAGCCTTCAGAAAACAATTTTAAGTTTTCTAGCCTCTGTACACTGGGATGGATTTGGAATAAATGTTGGGTATGCTAGTCTGAATGTTCACCACAAATCTTATTAAATTATATGCAACATTCTGTGTATATGCCTATGCATTTGTTTTTTGGAGAATATAGGCTTGTAGCTGTTTTCATAATCTCAATTGGGCCCATGATCCAGGAAAGCCTAACCAACACGTATAAATGTTAAATTTAATTCAATATTTATAGGACATCTACTCGCCAAGTACTGTTCTTGGAATTGGAATGTAAAGATACGTAAGACAGAATCTTTACCATAAAGTATCATAGAACCTGGTTCTCATGAGGCTGGGGTAAGGTTATATGTGAAGAAGAGAAGCCATGTTACAAGGTCAACTTGAGTAAGTGCTAAGGGAAGCAGAAGGGAGGTGCTATAGGATTGTAAGTGAAGAAGTTATTTTTTGTGACTGGATGGTTTGGAGAAGCCATAAAGGAACCAGTAAACTTATGTGGACCTTGAAGAGTAAGGGGCTTTCTATAAATAAAGGAAAGAGCAACACTCCACGCTCAGGAAATAGTATTTTAAAAAGTTGTAGTCTTAGACTTTCATTACCTCTTTTAGGATGACAATAAACTTAATATGATTGAATTCCATAGTTCATGAAAGGAGGCAGTAGAAGGTGAGTTTCCTTTTGGGCCAATATAGGAAATGTAATTGCAGGAATACTACATGAGTGTGTACAGAGTTCTGTAGACAGCAGGGAACCACTGAATATTACTTGAGACTACAAGTGACATGTGATATGATCCAACCTGTGATTTAGGGAAAAAAATGTATCCCAATAGCAATGCAAAGGATGAATCAGAAAACTAGGGGATTATAAACAGGGAGAGATTGTTAGTCGACTGATGCAGTAATTTAGACCAAAAAAAATGTGAAGCTTAAATTAGTATAATGGTAGTGAATGTGGACAAAAGGACAGAATCGTAAAGAAATAGAATAGAATAGAATCTTTAGAACCAGTTTACTGATACATTTGCTCAGGAGGTGAGAGGAGGTATAGAAGGTTGAAGAAGATGGAAAAATGAAAAATGATTAGGATATACAGCTACTGGACCTGGATCCTTGATAATGCCATTTCCAGAGAGGAGACCTGCATAGGAGAGATTTTCAGTGGATGTAAGAGTTAAAGTGTTCAGCCTTTGTGTTAGCAGGAAGTTCAGGTCTGGAGCCCAGGGGAGTCAAATACAGATTTAGAAGTTCTTAGCTTTGAAGTGATGTTAAAGTCATTTATTTCTTTGGATACTTTAGTTGAGGAAGAAAATGTGAATCACAGAAAGCTAACAGAGTAACTTGGAGAGTAATACTGCTAGTAATAATAAGAATAACACTCAATCTGACGCCCAGCCAGCACTACTCAGTAAGGCCATTCCTGTTGTTTCCAGGCCGGTGGCTGTTCTCACTGGTGCATCCACTCTGATTCACAGGGACATACTGTTGATTAGATATTTATCTTCAGCTACTATGGACTAAAAATCTTGTATTTTAGAAGGAGGTCTTAGGATGAACAATTAGTAAAAAGAGAGTAGCCAAAGAAGAGCATTTTAAGAAGGTGTCAAGCATAAAGCCAATTAGGGGATTCTCGGTAGCAGTAAAAGCAGTTTCAATAAAAGCCGGAGGATCGGCATCCGAGGGCTTGGTGGTGTGAGGAGTGCGTTTGTGGTAAAACGAAAGCAGCAAACGTAGATTCATTTTCTCACAAAGTGGCTAAGGGAGGCAAAGAAAGAGATGGTATATCTATCGGTCAGGATTTTCTTGGTAACAAGTGAAAAAAACATGATTCAAATTATCTTAAACGATGACAAAAAAAATTAAAATTTTTTTAAAAAATAGGGGTGAGGAGGGGCACCTGGGTGGCTCAGTCGGTTAAGCATCCGACTTCGGCTCAGGTCACGATCTCGCGGTCCGTGAGTTCGAGCCCCGCGTCGGGCTCTGGGCTGATGGCTCAGAGCCTGGAGCCTGCTTCCGATTCTGTGTCTCCCTCTCTCTCTGCCCCTCCCCTGTTCACGCTCTGTCTCTCTCTGTCTCAAAAATAAATAAAATGTTAAAAAAAATTTTTTTTAAAAAATAGGGGTGAGGATTGGTAAGTGAATATACCCGGCTGGCAAACACATTTCAGGTAAGGCTAGATCCAGGGTCTTTTAGAGAGGTGATGAGGTTCCAGGTTTTTTTCTTTCCATATAGCTCCTGCAGATATATCCTTCCTGGATTCCATGCAGAAGAAAAGGGAGAATCACTTTCTCAGAATTCTCAGTAAACATTTTTTTAAATCAAGTGCCTAGGGTTGAGACTCATTCGTGACTCATGACTTTGAATTCATGACACATCAACATTGGCCTTGCAAGGCAATTTGCTTTAAGCATATATTTATGTATTTATCAATGTATTCGTATCACTATGCGCCAATCCCATTCTGTTACCCTATGAAAACCTTTTCAATTTGTTTAATGTATACTTTTTATTTTATTGTGTTTTTGCAAAACATGTACTATTTTGTATAATTTTGTTTTAACTGAACTAAATGGATGTTACGTATCCTATTTTTTACTTATCACTATGTTTTTAAGTTCCAGTTATGTTGCTATTGTGCACATACCCATTTAGCCTATCTACTTATAATAAATCGTGTCTTTGTTTACCATATTTTCCTTATCTCTCTCAGTAACAGATGTTCAGGTTGCTCCCAAATAACTAATGCCACAAATAACTTATTTATTCACGAATACAGTGAACCTTGGATTACAAGTAACTTGTTCTGCGAGTGTTCTGTATGACGAGCAAACAGTTCTAACAAATGTTAACTTGATAAACAAGCGATATCTTACAATAGGAGTAGTACATGATGCTGAATGTCACGTGATCACAACTGAGCCAATGGTTCTTGAAATTTGCTTTGATATACAAATGCTTTGGATTACAAGCATGTTTCCGGAAGGAATTATGCTCACAAACCAAGGTTTTACTTGTATTAAGGACCCTTACCATTCACCAATCACTGTTTTAACCATATGAGACACATCAGTGAATAAAACAGACATTGCTGCAAAAAATATCCTTATACATGGCTTTTTGTAGATCTGTAAGAAAATTTTCCTGGCATATATACTTAGGATCACAATCCAGCAAAATTCCTTATGCATTGGATTTTATTTGTCCATATACCCCCATGCATGTACCAATCACTGACTGCATTGGGGGAATATAATGGACTAATTAATTCAAGTTAGATAAATGCTCACGCCTGGTGCGCCTGGGTGGCTCAGTTGGTTAAGCCTCAGACTTGATTTCAGCTCAGGTCCTGATCTCACAGTTCATGCCCCACATTGGACTCTATGCTGACAGGGTAGAAACTGCTTGGGATTCTCTTTCCCAATCACTCTCTGCCCCTCCCCCACTCACATACACTCTCTCTCAGAAAGAAAGAAAGAAAGAAAGAAAGAAAGAAAGAAAGAAAGAAAAATGCTGACTCCTAAACCAATGGTCAGTAGTGTTATAGAATGTAGCTCACTAAAACAAATGAGGATAGGGGTATCTCACAGAAGGAAATAGAGGCAAGTAGATGGCAAATGAATGCTGAGTAGCAAATATAGTAAATGTCCTGTGTATATGGGAAGGCACCTTAATGGAGAACCTCCCACCACTCTGCCTCAAAGATTTGAATGCCTCATGTTGAGGAAAAGCATTTATATTTCAAAGCAAACAAACAAACAAACAAACAGAAACAGACTTTCTGATTCAGTACCTCTGGATAGCATCAGCGTTTTCATTTCTATCAAGTTCCCAGGTGACATTGATGCTGCTGGTATAAGCACTACTTTCCAAGAACCACTACTCTAGTCTAAAAGTCACTACCTGTCATCATCTACCAGTGCTGTGATGATCAAAGGAAATAATGTATATTAAAGTGTTTGATAATCTTAATCATGTCACTTTTAAAATGTTGATTATTACTACTTCATTTGTTATGTGAATTTCAAGATAAATAATTACATTAATCTTTGATGAGATTTCAAGAGAAAACATAAAGAAAGAATGGGAATAATTAAGTCTGATTAGTCTAAATATAAGCTTCACTGACTTCAGAACTTTTTCAATGATCAGCTAGGTTTTTAACATTTGTTGTTGATTCTTACTAGAATTTCCAGAAAGACTGTGCAATTGTATGCTTAATTTAGAGACAAGGTCAGGTCAGAAATCTCAATCTTTGATATATAACCTAATAAAACCGATATAAAATGAATAGGCTCTGTCATCTATAAGATGGTATCTGAAAGGGGTATTAATGAGACTCAGCAAGGAGGAAGGAAGGAGGAAGCTGTATTGTTGCCTGCTTAATATGATGATGAGTTAAAGTAGGGAGGCAGTTCTCATGAAGAACACAAAAATTAATAATTGAATGGTAATAATGTATTGATGTATAATCCAGCATTGTCCAGAGAATAGGGTGAATGGATCTGGTAGACATAAAGCACTAGAGAGGAATAATTTAATAAATCACAAGTAGAATTCATAAGTGTTAACCTTAGTTTTTGTTTTTGATGTATATTTATTTTTGAAGGAGAGAGAGAAAGACAGAGTGTGAGGGGGAGGGGCAGAGAGAGAGGGAGACAACAGAATCCGAAGCAGCCTCCGGGCTCTGTGTCTGAGCTGTCAAACACAGAGCCCAACACGGGGCTGGAACCCGTAAACCACGGGATCATGACCTGAGCCAAACCAGAGGCTTAACCGACTAAGCCACCCAGGCGCCCCGAGTGTTAACCTTAATTTTTAGCAAATAGCTGGTAAGATTATGACTAACTGGTTTTCTTGAATTAAGCTGCATTCTGGTTATTTTTTGGCCTTCTAAGTGCCCTGAGAGAGAAAATTCAGTACCCTGAACTCTAGGCATTAAGTTTCTCTAACATTACAAAAATCTAATTTCCATCTTTTCTGCCATTTAACTAGAAGCTGAATTTCTATTACATCGACTCCGAGGAGGTATGTGAAAACATGCAGGCCCTTACAAATCTATTTTAAAGGTTGTGGAGGAAGTAAAGAGGAAAAGGGGGTTTCTTGGGAATAGAAAATATGTCTTAGAGAAGCAAAGGGCTAAGGGGGAGCTTAAGCAATCCCATCATTTCTTGAAACAAATTTTCCTGAACTATGGTCTCTGAACCATACATACCTCATTGCACGTATTGAGAGTTTGGTTAATGAAAGTCCATTTCCAAGTGCTATTCAATTTTACATTAAATAACAAATTTGTATTTCGAGCACAGCAAAGTTTAAGGCCACACCCTATGTCCTATGCCCTGATGACCATATCAAGTTTATCACCACCTTAAGAGTCCCTGACTTAGCAGTTTAGTTGACCCCTTTCTTTAGCTCTTTAAAAAATGAAACAGTTCAGTGCGTTTTCTCTTAAAAATTTTTAAAAACATATTAGAGTCTTTACACGTCCCAATTTGGTAAACAAAACATAGTTGGGTTTTGAAAAGCATAAATATTACAAATATGATGGTGAATCTCTGGCTACAAATAAAGCTGTTCCATTGCATGTGACTATGTTAATGACATTAATTCAGAACATCCATCATAATGCATTTTATATTGATGTAGTAAAATGCAAAAAAGAATAATAAATTACATCCAATTTCCTAAACATTAATTATGAGGCATTACTAGGCAAATCATCATGATGAATTTCTGCATTTGGGGGCCATCTTGTTAAGCACCCAATTCTTGAGAAATATGTTAGTGTCAAACATAGCTCCATAATTAATTATAAGACTTTTACAGTGTCAGAGTGATTAAACTTATTTTGTTTGGTTCCAGAGGGCAGAGTAAGGGCCAGTGAGTAGAATTATAAGAAGTACAATTTTTATTTCATTAGAAAGACATTTCTAAGGAATAGAACTGTTAAAAATTGAATGGACTTATCCAAATCTGAAAATCTTCAAGCAATGATTATATGATCACTTAGGGGTGATATTGAGGGCATTTAGAGTAGACCAAGGGCCCTATGAAATCCAATCCCATTTGGAATTTCAGATTTTGTGAAATTAGGATCTGAGGGGTTTCTAATAGTTTGACTCTATTTAGTCCCTAAAATTCACAAATCTAAAATGAGGCTACAGAAAATATACTCTGAATATAAATTCATTCCCTGTTATGGTCCTTTTTTTCTTTATATTCTCCCACAAGGCCATGAGAAAGCCCAAGTCATGGTAAATGCCTTGTTTATCTCTGAATTCACAGTGTAGTACCTGACACATTGTTAGTACTAAATTATTGCTGTTAAATGAGTGTGGACAATATTTGGAGATAGTGACATATAGTTTTTTCTTAATGTGTTTATCCCTTTCCCTTCCTGCCATTCAGCTAGAATGGATCTCCATTAGATTGACTCTGAGAAGGTACATCTAAACCCTTAGAAAAATATTTTAATGATTATGAAAAAAATAAGAAATGGGAGATTCTTGACAGTAGAAAGTGTGTCTTGGAGAAGCAAGGGGTGGATGGGAGTTTAACCCTTCCCATCTTTCCTAGAAACAAATTTTTCTGGGCTGTGGTTCTCTGAAACTCAGGATCAACTTTGGTGTCCTCGCAATAGAAATAGCAGGCAGAATCAGCAAGATGAGTAAGAAGACAGGCCCATTGGCAGATCTAGCTGTGATTCTGTCCATCTCCCCCTTATTCTCTGTGTTCTAGGCATCTTGATCTTTCAGTTTCTCAACAGGGATGTAAGCCTCCTTTCTCAAGGACTTCACACAGGTCATTCAGTTAGACTGGGTTCCTCAGTCTCTCTCCTTACTTCCTCTCTCCTCTGGAAGTAGAAGTAGCCAAGAGTCTTTTATCCTGTCAGGCAAACAGGAACAAACACATGCAAACCAGAAGAATGGACACCGAGTAACCCCCAGGATGATCTGGTGACCTAGAACTAGAGGCAAAGCATAAAGCCTCAAAAACTGGGTTGTGGCCCAACCCTGGGGAAGAGAAAGAGCCCCAAGAGTAATTGAAGTTAACATTTTCCAGTAGCCCATTGAAACTCAAAGTCAGAAATTAAGTGGTTATAGAAAATAAAGGGATCTGTCTTCTACACGCAAGTTACATGCTGAGATTCATGCCAACCACTAGTGAATGAAAGGAACCTATCAGATTAGATCAGCATTAATGAAAATTATATTCATTCAGTTTTTAACATTTTAATGCTATTTTTTTGTTCTTGCTGACTGAAGCTCCACAATGTCACAGTCTCTGTCTCTGAATTCTTTTTTAATTAGTGATGACATAATCTAAATCATATTGTGAGAAAGTTCATAAGACTGTACTCTATATGGTATTTGTCTCCCTTTCCTCAGCCATCTCACTGATAATAAAATATAGTCAAATTACATATTTTTTTTCTTTAAAGGCACTCAGAGTCAGTTCAGCATGTAGTGGATTATTGTTTAATCTTTCTTAAGGAAAAAATAAATGCCAAGTTTCTGTCTTGCAAATGTAGTATAAGGATGGCTTCTCAATCCTCTAGTGGATACTTGTTTAAATGCTCTTTAAGTTGAAATTTTCTCTGTGCTTGACCTAAATATTCCCTAATGCAGCACATGACCATTATATCCTATTTCTCTCCCCTTGTCTGGAAGAAATAATGTCTCCCTGGCCTCTATTTAATATCCCTTTATGTCATTATATACTGTGTTTTATCTTCTCTCTCTCATTGTGAGCAGGTTGACAGGGCTCACTTTCCTTAACCTTGACTTCTTGCTCTCACTTCCCCACCTTTTCTGCTGTGTAATATGTGAACTCTTCCCCCATCATTCATTTTCACCTCGAAAGTCCATCTATTTCAGCAAGCAGAGACTGGGATCTTACTAGAGATTAAAACTGAAGGAGAGCTATTAATCCCAGGGTGGCACTTCTGAATTTTGAAATCAGTTTGAAATGATCAGCCTTATCAAGTGTTTCATGAGGTTTCCCAAGCGCTTTGAATTAACAGCATCTTGCTTCGCAGTGTAACAGAAAGTCATTGTTGAACTTGAAGATTGCTGAGGGCTGTAGAATGACTTGACTTTGTCATGTTACCACTCTTGCCCAAGGTTCTCTCCATTGCCCTAAGAAATAAAGGCAAAAGGTCATACTCTACGCTAAAGGCTTGGACCCTAGTATGTCTCTTCAGTTTTACAATGCACAACCTCTGCTATAGAAGCCTTCACTTTGGTCTCACTGGGCAACTCAGTGTATACCCATTCCAAATTATATTTATACTTTCATATTTAGTATATAACTTACTCAATACATTATTTTAATCTTATTTAGTCATACAATTCTATGTGCTAAATTGGTATATTTGTTACCCCCTCAGTAAAATCTCAGTGCTTAAAGATAAAGGGTATCTCACCCGATGAACTCTTTAAAAGCGATCATTCCAAAAATATTTCAGGTGATTTTAAAATTGGTACCAAGAAAAGATAAAACATCTGATGCTGATATGCATCTTTTCAGTCCAAATTAATAGCTCTAGTCTACATAGATATCTCTTGCTGTTCTGATTAAAGCCATTATGGTCAGTATATTGCAGGTGGATTTCTATAAGATACTTTGTCTCTGGGCCTACCAGGTAAGAAAAATAAAAGTTGAAAGAGAGGTCCACTAATGGGAAAGAAGAAGCATGCTTCTCTCATCCCACCAATCAATTTACATTTCCAGTCTTGTGAGAGTCTTTCTTAAATATCATCTGACACCTAGCAGTGAGGTTGACTCTACATTAAATGCCATTACTAATAGCAAATAGACCCTCTGAATATTAGTTCCCCTAGCAAAGAAAATGCCTCAAAGGGGGATATATTGCAATAAACTAATATATTTCACACAAATCAAGACAATTATGTTCATTTTGTAGCTATTCCAAATCTACAGGGTCAGAAAATCTAGCCTTATGTGAAATAACGGCATGGACCATACCGGGAAAGCATTCAGTTTGGATTTTTGTATGAAGTAGGAAACAAGACAGGAAAAACCCTCTGCATTTGGGGAATTGTGTTTTTCATTTGGATAAAGGTTAGGGCTCTCAGTGGAAAATCCCTGGGAATGCATAGAAAGGTTCCAACAAATTTGTATTGGTACCACATGGGATCAAATTCATTTGTCAGCTGTGGACAGAGTTGACAGAGTTGACAGAGTTTTTTAACATTTAGTGTTTTAGTGATTTTAATGTTTGAGTTTTGTAATGTTTAAATTATACTAACAGTCTCAATAGATTTAAAACTTATTTAAAAATAAGAAGTCTATATTTTATATTTTAAGTAATTTGTCCTTCTTTAAAGATTACTAAAGATATCAGTAATTACAGTGATCATAGCTGAATGAATGATGATCAAATTATAAAATAGCATTTAAAAATAATAGCCCTATTGATACTTATCAATTTCATTGATTCTATAATTTTTATTTTTATTTTTATTTTTTATTGAAGTATAATTAACATACAGTGTTATGTAAACTTCAGGTGTACAATATGATTCAAGAATTCTATACGTTACTCAGTGCTCATCATGGTAAGTGCACCCTTAAACCCTTTATCTATTTTCCCCAAATCCCCACCTACCTCCCCTCTGGAAACCACCAGTTTGTTCTCTATATTGAAGACACTGTCCTTTTGTTTGCCTCTTTTTTGTTTGTGCCTTTGTTTTGTTTCTTAAATTCCACATATGAGTGAAATCATATGGTATTGGTCTTTGTCTGGTTTATTTCACTTGGCATTATACCCTCTAGGTTCATTCATGTTGTTTTAAGTAACAAAATCTCATTCTTGTTTATGGCTGAGTAATATTCCATTGTTTGTATATACCACATCTTCTTTATCCATTCATCTTTTGATGTACACTTGGGCTGCTTCCATAATTTAGCTTTGGAAATAACACTGCAAAAGACATAGGGGTGCCTAGATATTTTTGAATTCATGTTTTTGTTTTCTTTGAGTAAATAGTAGTTCAATGACTGAATCATATGGCAATAATGTTTTTAATTTTTTGAGGAGCCTCCATACTTTTTTCCACAGCAGCTGCACCAGTTTGCATTCTTACCAACAGTTCATGAGGGTTTTTATCCACATCCTCACCAGCCCTTTTATTTCTTATCTTTTTTATTTTAGCCATTCTCACAGGTGTAAGGTGATATCTTATTGTGGTTTTGATTTGCATTTTCCTGATTAGTGATGTTGAGCATCTTTTCATGTGTCTGCTAGTGATTTTTATGTTTTCTTTGGAAAAAATATCTATTCGGGTCCTATGCCCATTTTAATTGGATTATTTGGTTTTTTGATGTTGAGTTGTATAAGTTCTTTACATATTTTGAGTATTAATGCCTTATCAGATGCATCATTTGCAAATATCTCCTCCTATTCAGTAGGTTGCTTTGTCATTTTGTTGATAATTTTTTTAGCTGTGCAAAAGCTTTTTATTTTATTTATTTTTGTGTGTATGTGTAGTCCCATTAGTTTATTTTTGGTTTTATTTCCCTTGTCTAAGGAGACATATATAGAAAAATGTTTCTATGGCTAATGTAGAAAAAAGAAAATTAGTGCATATATTTTCTTCTAGGAGTTTTATGTTTTCAGATCTCAAATTTAGGTCCTTGATCCATTCTGAGTTTATTTTTGTGTATGGTGTAAAAAAGTAGTCCAGTTTCATTCTTTTGAATGTAGCTGTCCAGTTTTACCAACACCATTTGTTGAAGAAACTTTTTCCCAATACATATTCTTGCCTCCTTTGTCATTGATTAATTTACCATATAAGCCCAGATTTATTTCTGGGTTCTCCATTCTGTTTTATTGGTCTATGTATCTACTTTTGTCCCAGGGTCATGCTGTTTTGATTATGACAGCTTCATAAGGTATCTTTAAATTTGGGATTATGATACCTCCAACTTTGTTCTTTCTCAAGTTTGCTTTGGCTATCTGGGGTTTTTGTGGTTCCATAAAATTTTAGTGTTATTTGTTCTAGTTCTATAAAAATGCTGTTGGTATTTTGATAGGGATTGTATTAAATCTGTAGATTGCTTTGGGTAGTATGGACATTTTAACAATATCAGTTCTTCCAATCCACGAGCATGGGATATCTTGCCATTGTGTCATCTTCAATGTCTTTCATCAATGTTTTACATTTTTCAGAATACAGGTCTTTTACCTCCTTGGTTAAATTTATTCCTAGATATTTATTCTTTTGGTGTAATCATAAATGGGATTGTTTTCTTAATTTTTTTCTTGCTACTTCATTATTAGTGTATAGAAATGCAGCCAATTTCTATATATTAATTTTGTATCCTGCAACTTTACTCAATTCATTATCAGTTCTAGTAGTTTTTATGTAGAGTCTTGTGTTTTCTACATATAGTATCAAGTCATCTGCAAACAGACACAATTTTACATCTTCCTGTCTAATTTTGATGCCTTTTATTTATTTTTCTTGTCTTATTGCAGCAGTGAGGATTTCCATTATAGTGTTGAATAAAACTGCTAACAGTGGACATCCTCTCCTTTTTCCTGATCTTAGAAGAAAAGCTCTCAGTTTGGTTCTACCATTTTACAATCAATTAATATTCATGGTCTGATATACAATTACATGTCTGATCAAACAACTAAGGACATGAAATTATATTATCAATGACTTTTATTTTCAAACAATGAATGCTAGATCTCGTTAACCATCATAAATAGTCACTAAAGTTACACAAGTTATGAGAAGTGAGAACATAAGCTAGTTTTGAACCTTCTTTAAGTTTTTTGGAACTCTTTAAAACCCTGTTACTAATATTAAAAAAGATAACCTATGCCTGAGAATGTTTTCAAAAACCAACCTAAACAATGTATAGTAGTAATATATCTTAAGAGAAGATACAAAACAGAAACACTGTTTTACAAATGTGTTTTTTCAAAACCTATTTTCTATTGATTTCAAGTATTCCTGCAAAGGGGTCTATAATACATAGTGCCTGGAGTTTCAAATGATTTTTAAAATATTATAACTGTATAATTCACATATACATCATTGCTATAACTAAAATGAAAGCAGAAAATTTGTACCTAAAGGCACATAACTCAGATGTATTGCTGGTTTTTTTGTTTTTTTCAAATGGAAACGGAGATAAGATGGAGACTAATAGAGGGAACTAAGATTTACCATGAAAATATATGTGGACAGGAAAAGAATAGACATTTCTAGTGTTTGTATTTAAATTACTGTTTATCAGAAAAAAAAGTTTATCAGATAAAAATGTACATTTTCAGATAAAATGAGGTGTATATGTATACCTCAAATGTCTGCCTAGATTTGATATTTCACTTAGTTGTTTTATTTATTTATTTTAGTTTTCAATGTGAAATTTATTGTCAAATTGGTTTCCATACAACACCCAGTGCTCATCCCAACAGGTGCCCTCCTCAACCCATCATCTACTCACCCCTCCCTCCCACCCCCCATAAACCCTCAGTTTGTTCTCAGTTTTTAGGAGTCTCTTATGGTTTGGCTCCCTCCCTCTCTAACCATGTTTTTTCTTTCCCCTCCCCATGGTCTTCTGTTAAGTTTCTCAGGATCCACATAAGAGTGAAAACATATGGAATCTGTCCTTCTCTGTATGACTTATTTCACTTAGCATAACACTCTCCAGTTCCATCCATGTTGCTACAAAAGGCCATATTTCATTCTTTCTCATTGCCACGGACTATTCCATTGTGTATATAAACCACAATTTCTTTATCCATTCGTCAGTTGATGGACATTTAGGCTCTTTCCATAATTTAGCTATTGTTGAGAGTGCTGCTATAAACATTGGGGTACAAGTGCCCCTGTGCATCAGTATTCCTATATCCCTCGGGTAAATTCCTAGCAGTGCTACTGCTGGGTCATAGGGTAGGTCTATTTTTACTTTTTGAGGAAACTTCACCCTGTTTTCCAGAGTGGCTGCACCAGTTTGCATTCCCACCAACAGTGCAAGAGGGTTCCTGTTTCTCCACATCTTCTCCAGCATCTATAGTCTCCTGTTTTTTTCATTTTAGCCACTCTGACTGGAGTGAGGTGATATCTGAGTGTGGTTTTGATTTGTATTTCCCCAATGAGGAGTGACGTTGAGCATCTTTTCATGTGCCTGTTGGCTATCTGATGTCTTCTTTAGAGAAGTGTCTATTCATATTTTCTGCCCATTTCTTCACTGGATTATTTGTTTTTCGGGTGTGGAGTTTGCTGAGCACTTTATAGATTTTGGATACTAGCCCTTTGTCCGATATGTCACTTGCAACTATCTTTTCCCATTCCATTGGTTGCCTTTTAGTTTTGTTGATTGTTTCCTTTGCCGTGCAGAAGCTTTTTATCTTCATAAGGTCCTAGGAGTTCATTTTTGCTTTTAATTCCCTTGCCTTTGGAGATGTGTCAAGTAAGAAATTGCTACAGCTGAGGTCAGAGAGGTTTTTCCCTCCTTTCTTTTCTAGGGTTTCCTGTCTCACATTCAGGTCCTTTATCCATTTTGAGTTTATTTTTGTGAATGATGTAAGAAAGTGGTCTAGTTTCATTCTTCTGCATGTTGCTGTCCAGTTCTCCCAGCACCATTTGTTAAAGAGACTTTTTTCCATTGGATATTCTTTCCTGCTTTGTCAAAGATTAGTTGGCCATACGTTTGTGGGTCTAGTTCTGGGGTTTCTACGCTATTCCACTGTTTTTGTGCCAATACCATGCTGTCTTGATGATTACAGCTTTGTAGTAGAGGCTAAAGTCTGGGATTGTGATGCCTCCTGCTTTTGTCTTCTTCAATATTACTTTGGCTATTTGGGGTCTTTTGTGGTGCTATACAAATTTTAGGATTGCTTCTTCTAGCTTCAAGAAGAATGCTGGTGCAATTTTGATTGGGATTGCATTGAATGTGTAGATAGCTTTGGGTAGTATTGACATTTTAACAATATTTATTCTTCCAATCCATGAGCACAGAATGTTTTTCCATTTCTTTATATATTCAATTTCCTTCATAAGCTTTCTATAGTTTTCAGCATACAGATCTTTTACATCTTTGGTTAGGTTTATTCCTAGGTATTTTATGCTTCTTGGTGCAATTGTGAATGGGATCAGTTTCTTTATTTGTCTTTCTGTTGCTTTATTATTAGTGTATAATAATGCAACTGATTTCTGCACATTGATTTTGTATCCTGCAACTTTGCTGAATTCATGTATCAGTTCTAGCAGACTTTTGGTGGAGTCTATCAGATTTTCCATGTATAATATCATGTCATCTGCAAAAAGCGAAAGCTTGACTTCATCTTTGCCAATTTTGATGCCTTTGATTTCCTTTTGTTGTCTGATTGCTGATGCTAGAACTTCCAACACTATGTTAAACAACACCAGTGAGAGTGGACATCCCTGTCATGTTCCTGATCTCAGGGAAAAAGCTCTCAGTTTTTCCCCATTGAGGATGATGTTAGCTGTGGGCTTTTTATAAATGGCCTTTATGATGTTTAAGTATGTTCCTTCTATCCCGACTTTCTCGAGGGTTTTTTTTAAGAAAGGATGCTGAATTTTGTTAAAAGCTTTTTCTGCATCGATTGACAGGATCATATGGTTCTTATCTTTTCTTGTATTAATGTGATGTATCACGTTGATTGATTTGCGAATGTTGAACCAGCCCTGCATCCCAGGAATGAATCCCACTTGATCATGGTGAATAATTCTTTTTATATGCTGTTGAATTCGATTTGCTAGTATCTTATTGAGAATTTTTGCATCCATATTCATGAAGGATATTGGCGTGTAGTTCTCTTTTGTTGCTGGGTCTCTGTCTGGTTTAGGAATCAAAGTAATGCTGGCTTCATAGAATGAGTCTGGAAGTTTTCCTTCCCTTTCTATTTTTGGAATAGCTTGAGAAGGATAGGTATTATCTCTGCTTTAAATGTCTGGTAGAATTCCCCTGGGAAGCCATCTGGTCCTGGACTCTTATTTGCTGGGAGATTTTTGATAATTGATTCAATTTCTTCGCTGGTTATGGGTCTGTTCAAGCTTTCTATTTCTTCCTGTTTGAGTTTTGGAAGCGTGTGGGTGTTTAGGAATTTGTGCATTTCTTCCAGGTTTTCCAGTTTGTCGGCATATAATTTTCCATAGTATTCCCTGAAAATTGATTGTATTTCTGAGGGATTGGTTGTAACAATTCCATTTTCATTCATGATTTTATCTGTTTGGGTCATCTCCCTTTTCTTTTTGAGAAGTCTGGCTAGAGGTTTATCAATTTTGTTTATTTTTCAAAAAAACCAACTCTTGATTTCATTGATCTGCTCTACAGTTTTTTAGATTCTATATTGTTTATTTCTGCTGTGATCTTTATTATTTCTCTTCTTCTGTTGGGTTTGGGGTGTCTTTGCTGTTCTGCTTCTATTTCCTTTAGGTGTGCTGTTAGATTTTGTATTTGGGATTTTTCTTGTTTCTTGAGATAGGCCTGGATTGCAATGTATTTTCCTCTCAGGACTGCCTTCACTGCATTCCAGAGCATATGGATTGTATTTTCATTTTCATTTGTTTCCATATATTTTTAAATTTCTTCTCTAATTGCCTGGTTGACCCATTCATTCTTTAGTAGGGTGTTCTTTTAACCTCCATGCTTTTGAAGGTTTTCCACACTTTTTCTTGTGGTTGATTTCAAGCTTATCACATTGTGGTCTGAAAGTATGCATGGTATGATCTCAATTCTTTTACACTTATGAAGGGCTATTTTGTGACCCAGTATGTGATTTATCTTGGAGACGGTTCCATGAGCACTCGAGAAGAAAGTATATTCTTTTGCTTTGGGATGGAGAGTTCTAAATATATCTGTCAAGTCCATCTGATCCAGTGTATCATTCAGGGCCCTTGTTTCTTTATTGATCCTGTGTCTAGATGATCTATCCAATGTTGTAAGTGGAGTATTAAATTCCCCTGCAATTGCCACATTCTTATAAATAAGGTTGCTTATGTTTGTGAGTAATTGTTTTATATATTTGGGGGCTCCCGTATTTGGCACATAGACATTTATAATTGTTAGCTCTTCTTGATGGATAGACTCTGTAATTATTATATAATGCCTTTCTTCCTCTCTTGTTATAGCCTTTAATTTAAAGTCTAGTTTGTCTGATATAAGTATGGCTACTCCAGCTTTCTTTTGACTTCCAGTAGCATGATAGATAGTTCTCCATCCCCTCCCTTTCAATCTGAAGGTGTCCTCAGATCTAAAATGAGTCTCTTGTAGACAGCAAATAGATGGGTCGTGTTTTTTTATGCATTCTGACACCCTATATCTTTTGGTTGGCGCATTTAGTCCATTTACATTCAATGTTATTATAGAAAGATATGGGTTTAGAGTCATTGTGATGTCTGTAGGTTTCATGCTTGTAGTGATGTCTCTGGTACTTTGTCTCACAGGATCCCCTTTAGGATCTCTTGTAGGTCTGGTTTAGTGGTGATGAATTCCTTCAGTTTTTGTTTGTTTGGGAAGACCTTTATCTCTCCTTCTATTCTAAATGACAGACTTGCTGGATAAAGGATTCTCGGCTGCATATTTTTTCTGTTCATCACATTGAAGATTTCCTGCCATTCCTTTCTGGCCTGTCAAGTTTCAGTAGACAGATCCATCACGAGTCTTATCGGTCTCCCTTTATATGTTAGAGCATGTTTATCCCTAGCTGCTTTCAGAATTCTCTCTTTATCCTTGTATTTTGCCAGTTTCACTATGATATGTCGTGCAGAAGATCAATTCAAGTTACGTCTGAAGGGAGTTCTCTGTGCTTCTTGGATTTCAATGCCTTTTTCCTTCCCCAGTTCAGGGAAGTTCTCAGCTATGATTTCTTTAAGTACACATTCAGCACCTTTCCCTCTCTCTTCCTCCTCTGGAATCCCAATTATGCATATATTATTTAGTTTAATTATGTCACTTAGTTCTCTAAGTCTCCCCTCATACTCCTGGATTTTTTTATCTCTCTTTTTCTCAGCTTCCTCTTTTTCCATAATTTTATCTTCTAATTCACCTATTCTCTCCTCTGCCTCTTCAATCCGAGCTGTGGTCGCCTCCATTTTATTTTGCAGTTCATTTATAGCATTTTTTAGCTCCTCCTGACTGTTTCTTAGTCCCTTGATCTCTGTAGTGATAGATTCTCTGCTGCCCTGTGTACTGTTTTCAAGCCTAGCGATTAATTTTATGACTATTATTTTAAATTCGTTTTCTGCTATATTGCTTAAATCGTTTTTGATCAGTTCGTTAGCTGTCACTACTCCCTGGAGTTTCTTTTGAGGAGAATTCTTCCATTTCATCATTTTGGATAGTCCCTGAAGTGGCGGGGAACTGCAGGGCTCTTCCTCTGTGTTGTCTGGAGTAACTTGCATTGGTGGGCAGAGCCGCAGTCAGAGCTGATGTCTGCCCACAGCCCACCACTGGGGCCATAATCAGACTGGTGTGTACCTTATCTTCCCCTCTCCCAGGGGCAGGACTCACTGTGGAGTGGTGTGGCCTCTGTCTGGGCTACTTGCACACTGCCAGTCTTGTGGTACTATTTTGATGGGATCTGGCATCTTACCCGGGGTGGATCCGCAAGGTGCACAGGGGCAGGAGAGGCAGGCTCAGCTCGCTTTGCCTTCGGTGGTCCACTTCAGGAGGGGCCCTGTGGCACTGGGAGGGAGGCAGACCCGTCGGAGGGATGGATCCGCAGAAGCACAGCATTGGATGTTTGCGCGGTGCAAGCAAGTTCTGTGACGGGAACTGGTTCCCTTTGGGATTTTGGCTGGGGGATGGGCAAGGGAGATGGTGCTTCCCAGCGCCTTTGTTTCCCGCCAAGCTGAGCTCTGTCCTCCATGGCTCAACACGTCTCCCTCCTGGTGTCCTCTCACCCTCCCGCTCTCTGAGCAGAGCTGTTGACTTATAACATTCCAGATGTTAAGTCCCGCTGGCTGTCAGAACACACTCCGTCCGGCCCCTCTGCTTTTGCAAGCCACACTTGGGGGCTCTGCCTTGCCAGGTGGGCTGCCCCTCCACCGCCCAGCTCCCTCCCGCCAGTCCATGTAGCGTGCACCGCCTCTCCTCCCTTCCTACCCTCTTCCGTGGGTCTCTTGTCTCCATTTGGCTCTGGAGAGTCCATTCTACTAGTCTTCTGGCAATTTTCTGGGTTAGTTAGGCAGATGTGGGTGGAATCTATGCAATCAACAGGACGAGGTGAGCCCAGCGTCCTCCTGTGCTGCCATCTTCCTCCTAGGTTCACTTAGTTGTTTTAATAGATACATTGTTGAGGACATAAATCTGTATATTTCTAGTAGCTCCATTTTTTACTTTTGGAACTTCTCTCCCTGCAAAATGTTTTCACTGCATAACGAGCTTTACAAGTTGAGGGTGGGGACAACACAAAAGAGAAAGGTACAGAAAGTAAAGAATATAATGAGAAGCTGTCACAGGCATTAAATGAAATATTGGGTACTTAGCTATTTAATATTAACTGAACATCTCTTCTTTAAAATTGCCCAAAACCTAGTGGTAGATGTTAAAGATGTCACACACATTGTCCCAGCTGTCAAGGAGTTATTTATTCAAGAAGTATCATTATAGATGTGGGTTGGTCATTGTCTAAATGCCAGGCACAGGATTCGCCTCTAAACATGCAGGTCTAAAAGGCACTAGTCCACTCTCTAGAAGATTAAAGCTCAGGAGAGAAAAAAAGAAAACACAGGTAAACAAACACAAAAGAGTGAAAGTGGCTAGGGCAGAAGTTAGCAGTGTGATGCTCTGGTGGCAGAGTCCAATAGAATGTGGATGCTGTGGGGTGAGGAGCGTATAAGGTCCAGTTGGTGGACAGTAAGTGAAAGCCTCCTGATGAGACTGACACTTGAGCTGGGTGTTGAAATATGGAGTCAATCAGCCAGCGAAGGTCACAGGAGCATCCACACACAGAGAATAGTTGGTGCAAAGGTGCCAAGTTAGAGGAAAGATGATATAGTCCAGAGGAAAGATGATATAGTCCAGAACTAGCAAATTTATATGTGTGGCTGGGCTTGAGAGTGAGAGGTAGGAATGGCAGAAGCTGAGATTTATGCATCCATGTATTTATTCATTCATTCATTCATTCATTCAGGAAAAGCATATTGAGAAGTGATTATAGACCAATACATTTGCTAATGCTGGAGATACAGTGGTGAACCAGAGAATCCCAGACTTGATGAAATTGAAAACATATTATGCCAAATAAAATTTAGATAAGTAATTACATAAACCAATCATTGTTTATAATTATGATAAGTGCAACAAAGTAAAAGTAAAAGATATTTTAAAAACATCTAATTAAGAGAGGTAGCTAAAGCAGTATGGAATTATTCAAAGAAGGTAATTAATTTAGAATGAGCAGGAGTTAGCTAAGAGAAGAGGAAGCAAGTGGAGAAGGATGGAACATCCATGCAAAGTCTTATAGACTATATTAAGGTTTTGGCATAACTATAAGAACATATTGGTAGTCACAGAGGATTTTTAACAAAGAAGTGACATGATATAATTTGCAATTTCAGAAAGACCCCTTGGTCACAGTGTAGTGAATAGACTACAGTTGAACAAAGGTGGATATGGGCACTATTTAGAAGGCTACATCAATAAGTAAGGCAATGCCTTGTGCTAGGAAGGTAGCCATAAAGATGGAAATAAGTAGAAAAAAATTTTAATATTTAAGAAGTTGCATCAACAATATGCAATGGTTGATTGAATCTGAATAGTGAGAAAGAGGGAAGTATTTGGTAATTATTCTCAAGTTTGGCTTCAGTAAACAAGTTATTTACTGAAATGTAGAATACTAGGAATAGAGAAGACTTGAAGGAAATGCAATGATCTGATGTTGAATGTATTCAGTTGAATTGTGTATAAGACATTCAGGTAGGAATGCAGTAGGCTCTTTAGATGTGTGAGTGGGGAATCCAAAGAAGATTGTATCCCGAAGCAATAAATGTGGAAGCCATTAGAAGATAAATGATATTAAGGTTATAGAAGGGATTTGATTAAATCATCCAGGGGGAAATGTACTGGATGAAAAGAGAAGAAGGACTTGAAAAGAGCCTTGAGAATCTTCCAGAACTCAAGAAAAGATGAACTGGGAGAAGAAATAGACAAGGAACAACTAATGAGGTATAAGGAAATCTAGGGTTAAGTGTTGTCATGGAGGTCAGAGTCAGATAATATTTCAGAAAGCATGCAGTGATCCATTGAATCTGATGAGAATGCAAATAAAATCAGAACAGAAAAGGATCTTCTAGCTGTGTTAACATGGAAATTGTATCTTGCCAAGGGCTGTTTCAGTTGTATCTTAGATATGGAAATCAATTTGGAGCTAAGATGCATGAGTGAGAGATGAGAAAGTAAAGATGAAGGGAAAGAAAAATATTTTGAGAAGTTTGATCCACAAGAGCAGAACAGTGGTACAGCAGTAGGTAGAGGGAATATGGGGTCAAGAAAGACTTTTGGAGTGAAGCAGAGGTAAAGTCATAAAGAGATTTCCATGACATGCTAAAAATTACTGACTCTTATCTGGAAATGGAAATGTAAAAGTCATGGAGACATTAAGCACATCTCTGAGGTTTCTTGGCTTGCAAAACTAGCCGGACATATGTACTATTCACTAGAAAAAGGAATAAAGAAGAAAAATAGATTTGGAGACTTTAAGTGCTCTTACTGAGTTTAAAGCATCTACAGGACTTCTGAGTGTCCAGTAGTTCTCAAGAGAATTATCTGGGTAATCTAGTTGCAGAGAAAAAAAGCAGTAGCAAATAAATACTGTGTGCAAAACTGAGTTGCATGCAGGCTAAGCCGATAAGGGATTCAAAGAAGGAAAAGCTTATCATTAACCAGAAAAGTGAAAAACATCTTCACTAAAGAAGTGAGATTTCAGCCAGTTTTGTAGAATAGGTAAAATCTGTATAAAGGGAGCTAAAAAGTGTGGAGATTAGAGACTGCTACAAAAAGTCATAGCTACAAGCATAAAGGCATGGAAGAAGAAGTATGTATGGCCAATAGGAAAGAAAGGAAGTTATTTTGAAATGATGTTTTTTTCCAGAATCAACTTGAGTTGAAGTCCATCACCAATCCATCAATAAATACAACTTTTTGGTTTATAAAGACATATAGGCAGACACACATACACACTAAATTAGGGTTAAAGAATGGAAAATTTACTGGGGGGGAGGATGAATAAGATATCTGGGTTGTGAGTCCTATTTTTACCATAAAATTGCTATAACTGAAGTGAGAAAATGGTGATTTCTAATAAAATTCCTTTCTCTTCTGACATGATTAACAGCTTTCAAAATGCCTTCATATCTGTTACTTCACTTTATCCTCTTGTCAACATCGAGTTTAACGATGCTTAGTCATTGCCTAAGTGACCAACAGCTAAGCTTTTCTTTCACTATAAACTGTTTTCACAATATAACTGCATTGTGGCCCTGAAGGCCCTTCAAATAGTGTGAATATGTAGTTTGTCTAATAAACATTTGCTCATTTTGTTGTTTTTTTTTTTGTCCTTTGTTTTTCTAAAACCAATGTTTCAATTACTCGAATGAAGGCAAAAATACATGTTTTTCAAAGATAAGTTCTTAGAAACTTGTGTGAAGTAGTCAGTGATGGTAGTAATATCCAACTTATCTGTAGTCTCCTTATTGCCTTAAATAAGAGTAATATCCTTGGAGAGGTAATTCTATTTTTATTTTTTAAGTTTATTTATTTTTGAGAGAGAGCACATGCAGAGAAGGGACGGGGTGGGGGGCGGTGGGGACAGAAGATCTGAAGCAGGCTCAGTGCTGAGAGCAGCAAGCCAGACGGGGGGCTCGAACTCACAAACCATGAAATCATGACCTGAGTTGATGCTGGATGCTCAGCTGACTAAGCCACCCAGGTGCCCCACTATTTTTAAATGCTTCCCAACTCTATGAATGTGTAAAATTCTATGAGTGACTACAAATGATAGCCTGTGCACAGATATACCTATTGTTGGCATTTCTATGGAAATAAAACCACTTAGCATTTTTTAAAATGCACTTATATGTAGAAATGTGGAATAAAATGATGAGAAAATTCTTAAAATATGTGTGTTTTTCACCTTGGAAAAGAGAAGTTCTGATAACCCTTCAATGAAGAGCAATAATGGTAATGACCCTTTAAAAATAAATCCTCAAGTCAGATAAAAATTATATCTGAATGTAAGAATTAGTCTGAGTGTTTACATAATAAATTGTCATTTGTTACAGATATTTTTTTAGTCAGTGTGTGTTTGAATTCATAATTTTTAATCAATTTCTCACGTAGTATTCTTTAGGAGGTTATTTTTGGATGAATTTTTAACTCCATTTTATTAGAAATTTTATAAAACTATCTAGCACTGGTTTGTATTAATTAGACCTTTAAGAGAGTCATAAAATAGCATGAATTCCTAACAAATACTTGTCAAAAGTTCAGAAATCAAAGAAGTGAAGCCAGTGATTCACCAGAGTAGTATTTAGTAAATGTTTATTGTGCACACACCAAAAAGATAGTTTGCAAACTGAGATCACTCAAACCAAAGCATGGAATCAAGCTTAGAGATATATTTTACAAAGCAGCTTATATAGTGAGAAGACGGTAACTGTTTATTCTTCACAGTTATTGGTTATATTAGAATTTTCTCAATTGATAGGGAATTGGTCAATGGTTACTTCATATCAACCTTGGGAAACAGTTTAAGCTTTGCTTATGATTTCCATAGGCATAAGCAAGAAGTGACCTAGGTCAAATTAGTCTCACAAAATAAGCTAAATTAATCTTTGTTTGTATTAATAAACTGGTTTTATCTGCTCAGGGGATTTTCTCTTTTTTTTTTTAATTTTTTTTAAACGTTTATTTATTTTTGAGACAGAGAGAGACAGAGTGTGAACAGGGGAGGGGCAGAGAGAGAGGGAGACACAGAATCTGAAACAGGCTCCAGGCTCTGAGCCATCAACCCAGAGCCCGATGCGGGGCTTGAACTCACGGACCGTAAGATCATGACCTGAGCCGAAGTCGGACGCTTAACCGACCGAGCCACCCAGGCGCCCCTGCTCAGGGGATTTTCAAGGCTGTCTCTGTTTGTTTTTTATTTTAATGTATCTATCATTTATTAATCACATTCAACATTTAACCAGGGCTGTCTTACAGAAGGTAAGGCAATAATAATAATAATAATACTGTATGTTGATATATATATATATATATATATTTACATACAGGACAATAATAAACTCCAAGAGCAAATTTTGAGGGAATAAAAACTACAGAAAGGTGACCTGAAAGACGAGTCATGATAGAGTGGAGTTCTAGATTCCTTAACTCTGGTTGTCAGTACAATGTAATGGATGAGAGATACTCACCTTCCGGTTCCAATCTGCTGCTTAAAATCTATATAACAGATAGACATAAGAATCCTCCAGCCAAGATAGAATAGCAGGGTCTGGGTTTACTGTCCTACCTAAAACAACCATTATAACCAAAGCGTATGAAAGAAAAATAGTGTTCATGACACTGGGCATCAGGCAAAACAAGACACGTGGAACAAATGAAGTAAGCCTTACTATTGCCCTGCTATAGGTAATGACAACAAAAGAGATAAAATTAAATCATAAGGAATACTCAATCATTCCAAAGAGAGACAGAAAAAGAAGGGAAAGGAACAAAGTTCAGATGAGACAAATAGAAAACAAATAGGAAGATCATAGACTTAAACCTAACCATATCAATAAGCACATTAAGTGTAAATTGTTTAAACGCTCCAATTAAGAACAGGAAGTGTCAGATCAGTCAAAAAAAAAAAAAGACTCAACTATATAATATTTACCACATGATCCAGCCATTTCACTTCTAGGTATTTTCCCAAAGGAAGTGAAACTATATGTCCATACAAGGACTTGAATAAAAAACGTTTATACCAGCTTTATTTGTAAAAACCCCAAACTGGAAAAAACACAAATATCCAACAACAGATGAGTGGATACACAAATCATGGTGTATCTATACAATGGAATGCTACACTGCAATAAAAAAAGAAATGAACTATTGATATATGGTATAACAGTAATCAATTTCAAAATAGTTATCTTGAGGGAAAGAAGCCAAACAATATAAAAAATATCACATACTGTATGATTCCATTTGAAAGAAATTCTAGGACATGCATACTAATATACAGTGACGGAGCACAGATCAGTGGTTACCTGGGATGTGTCGAGGAATGGTGGTTGCAGGGGAATAAAGGATGGAGGGATGACAAAGGAGCATGAGGGAACTTTTCAGGGACACTGATAGTTCACTACCTTGATTATGCTAGTGGCTTCAGCGACATAAACACATATCAAAATACATTAGATTATACACTTTGGACACATACAGTTGAGTATATATCATTTTACTTTAATGAAGCTGTTTTAAAAATCTATATGACCTTGGACAAGTTGCTAAACCTTGACTTTACTCATCCGTAAAGTGTCAATTTTGTGAGGTTATTGCTTGGATTAAATGGAATACTTGTGTGTCAGAAGCATTACACATTACCTGGTACATGAGAAAACCTCAGTGAGAGTCTCCAGGGTCCTTTGCACAGAGTACCAGATGGTGTGTATTTTATTTCCTTCTACCCCCCACTGACAGTGACTAGCACAAGTGTACATGACCATGAACTTTCATCATGCCCCTTAACACAAGTCATCATGATAGCATTTTCGTGAGTTTGTTAGCAAGAAATTAATCTTCTAGCATTGCTGGGCTGTCTAATGCTTGACTGCAGTAAATTAACTCTTGTGTGCTATCCCTGCCCTGAAATCTGTCTGTGGGAGCCAAACTGCTCTATGCCAAGATTTCTGTTGGGCAAAGTGACAGGAGCAGGAGAGGGTGGGTGAAAGCTAAAGCTGGAGTGATTGGGATAGCTATTTTGATACTCCAAAACTGAAGTGTCAAAATTCACCTAAGACCCCAGGTTCATAGCTATTTTTACATAGGCGGAGCATATTTTGATGATATTAAAATTCATGCTGTTTTAACAGACTATTTGGGGCCGACCCCCAAAATTCATATGTTGAAATCCTAGCCCCAATACCACAGAATGCAACTACATTTGTTTTTTATTTTTTTATTTTTTTTATTTTTTAATATATGAAATTTACTGTCAAATTGGTTTCCATACAACACCCAGTGCTCATCCCAAAAGGTGCCCACCCTCAATACCCATCACCCACCCTGCCCTCCCTCCCACCCCCCATCAACCCTCAATTTGTTCTCAGTTTTTAACAGTCTCTTATGCTTTGGCTCTCTCCCACTCTAACCTCTTTTTTTTTTTTTTCCTTCCCCTCCCCCATGGGTTTCTGTTATGTTTCTCAGGATCCACATAAGAGTGAAACCATATGGTATCTGTCTTTCTCTGTATGGCTTATTTCACTTAGCATCACACTCTCCAGTTCCATCCATGTTGCTACAAAAGGCCATATTTCATTTTTTCTCATTGCCACGTAGTATTCCATTGTGTATATAAACCACAATTTCTTTATCCATTCATCAGTTGATGGACATTTAGGCTCTTTCCATAATTTGGCTATTGTTGAGAGTGCCGCTATAAACATTGGGGTACAGGTGCCCCTATGCATCAGTACTCCTGTATCCCTTGGATAAATTCCTAGCAGTGCTATTGCTGGGTCATAGGGTAGGTCTATTTTTAATTTTCTGAGGAACCTCCACACTGCTTTCCAGAGCGGCTGCACCAATTTGCATTCCCACCAACAGTGCAAGAGGGTTCCTGTTTCTCCACATCCTCTCCAGCATCTATAGTCTCCTGATTTCTTCATTTTGGCCACTCTGACTGGCGTGAGGTGGTATCTGAGTGTGGTTTTGATTTGTATTTCCCTGATAAGGAGCGACGTTGAACATCTTTTCATGTGCCTGTTGGCCATCCGGATGTCTTCTTTAGAGAAGTGTCTATTCATGTTTTCTGCCCATTTCTTCACTGGGTTATTTGTTTTTCGGGTGTGGAGTTTGATGAGCTCTTTATAGATTTTGGATACTAGCCCTTTGTCCGATGTGTCATTTGCAAATATCTTTTCCCATTCCGTTGGCTGCCTTTTAGTTTTGTTGGTTGTTTCCTTTGCTGTGCAGAAGCTTTTTATCTTCATAAGGTCCCAGTAATTCACTTTTGCTTTTAATTCCCTTGCCTTTGGGGATGTGCCGAGTAAGAGATTGCTACGGCTGAGGTCAGAGAGGTCTTTTCCTGCTTTCTCCTCTAAGGTTTTGATGGTTTCCTGTCTCACATTCAGGTCCTTTATCCATTTTGAGTTTATTTTTGTGAATGGTGTGAGAAAGTGGTCTAGTTTCAACCTTCTGCATGTTGCTGTCCAGTTCTCCCAGCACCATTTGTTAAAGAGACTGTCTTTTTTCCATTGGATGTTCTTTCCTGCTTTGTCAAAGATGAGTTGGCCATACGTTTGTGGGTCTAGTTCTGGGGTTTCTATTCTATTCCATTGGTCTATGTGTCTGTTTTTATGCCAATACCATGCTGACTTGATGATGACAGCTTTGTAGTAGAGGCTAAAGTCTGGGATTGTGATGCCTCCTGCTTTGGTCTTCTTCTTCAAAATGACTTTGGCTATTCGGGGCCTTTTGTGGTTCCATATGAATTTTAGGATTGCTTGTTCTAGTTTCGAGAAGAATGCTGGTGCAATTTTGATTGGGATTGCATTGAATGTGTAGATAGCTTTGGGTAGTATTGACATTTTGACAATATTTATTCTTCCAATCCATGAGCAGGGAATGTCTTTCCATTTCTTTATATCTTCTTCAATTACCTGCATAAGCTTTCTATAGTTTTCAGCATACAGATCTTTTACATCTTTGGTTAGATTTATTCCTAGGTATTTTATGCTTCTTGGTGCAATTGTGAATGGGATCAGTTTCTTCATTTGTCTTTCTGTTGATTCATTGTTAGTGTATAAGAATGCAACTGATTTCTGCACATTGATTTTGTATCCTGCAACTTTGCTGAATTCATGTATCAGTTCTAGCAGACTTTTGGTGGAGTCTATCGGATTTTCCATGTATAATATCATGTCATCTGCAAAAAGCGAAAGCTTGACTTCGTCTTTGCCAATTTTGATGCCTTTGATTTCCTTTTGTTGTCTGATTGCTGATGCTAGAACTTCCAGCACTATATTAAACAACAGCGGTGACAGTGGGCATCCCTGTCGTGTTCCTGATCTCAGGGAAAAAGCTCTCAGTTTTTCCCCATTGAGGATGATGTTAGCTGTGGGCTTTTCATAAATGGCCTTTATGAACTTTAAGTATGTTCCTTCTATCCCGACTTTCTCAAGGGTTTTTATTAAGAAAGGGTGCTGGATTTTGTCAAAGGCCTTTTCTGCATCGATTGACAGGATCATATGGTTCTTCTCTTTTTTTTTGTTAATGTGATGTATCACGTTGATTGATTTGCAAATGTTGAACCAGCCCTGCATCCCAGGAATGAATCCCACTTGATCATGGTGAATAATTCTTTTTATATGCTGTTGAATTCGATTTGCTAGTATCTTATTAAGAATTTTTGCATCCATATTCATCAGGGATATTGGCCTGTAGTTCTCTTTTTTTACTGGGTCTCTGTCTGGTTTAGGAATCAAAGTAATACTGGCTTCATAGAATGAGTCTGGAAGTTTTCCTTCCCTTTCTATTTCTTGGAATAGCTTGAGAAGGATAGGTATTATCTCTGCTTTAAATGTTTGGTAGAACTCCCCTGGGAAGCCATCTGGTCCTGGACTCTTATTTGTTGGGAGATTTTTGATAACCGATTCAATTTCTTCGCTGGTGATGGGTCTGTTCAAGCTTTCTATTTCCTCCTGATTGAGTTTTGGAAGAGTGTGGGTGTTTAGAAATTTGTCCATTTCTTCCAGGTTGTCCAATTTGCTGGCATATAATTTTTCATAGTATTCCCTGATAATTGTTTGTATCTCTGAGGGATTGGTTGTAATCATTCCATTTTCATTCATGATTTTATCTATTTGGGTCATCTCCCTTTTCTTTTTGAGAAGCCTGGCTAGAGGTTTGTCAATTTTGTTTATTTTTTCAAAAAACCAACTCTTGGTTTCGTTGATCTGCTCTACCGTTTTTTTAGATTCTATATTGTTTATTTCTGCTCTGATCTTTATTATTTCTCTTCTTCTGCTGGGTTTAGGCTGCCTTTGCTGTTCTGCTTCTATTTCCTTTAGGTGTGCTGTTAGATTTTGTATTTGGGATTTTTCTTGTTTCTTGAGATAGGCCTGGATTGCAATGTATTTTCCTCTCAGGACTGCCTTCGCTGCATCCCAAAGCGTTTGGATTGTTGTATTTTCATTTTCGTTTGTTTCCATGTATATTTTAATTTCTTCTCTAATTGCCTGGTTGACCCACTCATTCGTTAGTAGGGTGTTCTTTAACCTCCATGCTTTTGGAGGTTTTCCAGACTTTTTCCTGTGGTTGATTTCAAGCTTCATAGCATTGTGGTCTGAAAGTATGCATGGTATAATTTCAATTCTTGTAAACTTATGAAGGGCTGTTTTGTGACCCAGTATATGATCTATCTTGGAGAATGTTCCATGTGCACTCGAGAAGAAAGTATATTCTGTTGCTTTGGGATGCAGAGTTCTAAATATATCTGTCAAGTCCATCTGATCCAATGTATCATTCAGGGCCCTTGTTTCTTTATTGACTGTGTGTCTAGATGATCTATCCATTTCTGTAAGTGGGGTGTTAAAGTCCCCTGCAATGACCACATTCTTATCAATAAGGTTGCTTATGTTTATGAGTAATTGTTTTATATATCTGGGGGCTCGGGTATTTGGCGCATAGACATTTATAATAGTTAGCTCTTCCTGGTGGATAGACCCTGTGATTATTATATAATGCCCTTCTTCATCTCTTGTTACAGCCTTTAATTTAAAGTCTAGTTTGTCTGATATAAGTATGGCTACTCCAGCTTTCTTTTGGCTTCCAGGAGCATGATAAATAGTTCTCCATCCCCTCACTCTCAATCTAAAGGTGTCCTCAGATCTAAAATGAGTCTCTTGTAGACAGCAAATAGATGGGTCTTGTTTTTTTATCCATTCTGATACCCTATGTCTTTTAGTTGGCGCATTTAATCCATTTACATTCAGTGTTATTATAGAAAGATATGGGTTTAGAGTCATTGTGATGTCTGTATGTTTTATGCTTGTAGTGATGTCTCTGGTACTTTGTCTCACAGGATCCCCCTTAGGATCTCTTGTAGGGCTGGTTTCGTGGTGACAAATTCCTTCAGTTTTTGTTTGTTTGGGAAGACCTTTATCTCTCCTTCTATTCTAAATGACAGACTTGCTGGATAAAGGATTCTCGGCTGCATATTTTTTCTGTTTAGCACACTGTAGATATCGTGCCAAGCCTTTCTGGCCTGCCAAGTTTCAAAGGAGAGATCAGTCACGAGTCTTATAGGTCTCCCTTTATATGTGAGGGCACGTTTATCCCTTGCTGCTTTCAGAATTTTCTCTTTATCCTTGTATTTTGCCAGTTTCACTATGATATGTCGTGCAGAAGATCGATTCAAGTTACGTCTGAAGGGAGTTCTCTGTGCCTCTTGGATTTCAATGCCTTTTTCCTTCCCCAGTTCAGGGAAGTTCTCAGCTATAATTTGTTCAAGTACCCCTTCAGCACCTTTCCCTCTCTCTTCCTCCTCTGGGATACCAATTATGCGTATATTATTTTTTTTTAGTGTATCACTTAGTTCTCTAATTTTCCCCTCATACTCCTGGATTTTTTTATCTCTCTTTCTTTCAGCTTCCTCTTTCTCCATAACTTTATCTTCTAGTTCACCTATTCTCTCCTCTGCCTCTTCAAGCCGAGCCATCGTGGATTCCATTTTGTTTTAGAATGCAACTACATTTGAATATAGGATCTTTAAAGGGATAATTATATTGAAATGAGGTCATTAGGGTAAGCCCTAATCCAGTATGACTGGATTAGGACATAGACACACACAGAGGGAAGATGATATAAAGACACAAGAGAAGATGGTCATCTATAAGCCAAGGAAAGTGGACTCAGACAAAATAAACCTTGATCATGGACTTCTAGCCTCCAGAACTGGAGAAAATACATATGTGGTACTTAAGTCATCCAGTCTGTGATATGTTGTTAGAGTAGTCCCAGCAAACTAATACACAGACCATTTTTATTGCTCTTAACAATCCAACGTTTCTCCCTTCTTTCTATTAGTACCCACTATCTTCTCTGCAGACCAGTGAATTAATTGTTTTGCTTGGGAGTACTCATCACATCTCTATATCTTTTTATGTAGGTATACAAACCTCCCTTAAAATTCCCAGTCTACTGTGTATGTCTCTGTATGTATGATTTTTTCCTTGTTAATGCCTTTCTGATTTTGTCTGCTGCTAATTGTCTTTCTTGGAAGCGTTATCCCTTCTTTGGCCTTGTATCACACTTCTATTAGGAGCACAGAGTTTTCAGGAATCTTCCTCCTCTTTTCCAACAAGTAATCATTCTGGCTTACATCCTGAAATGTTTTCCCTCAACCCATTAAACCTAAGAATGTTACATTGGTGCAGTAGTGATATACAAATCATCCGTGCAAAGTATCAAGCAAGTTGAAAAAATGACATATAGTAGATGCCACTTTTTTTGAAAAGGGGAATTTTACCTTTCCCTTAAGTAAAATTAATAACCCAAAGCTATATTTTGGTATCAACTTTGGTTAAATATGTATTGGCACCAAAACTGAGTATTTGAAATGACAATTGAGAATAATTGAAGCAATGACATCTTCTTTGACTACTAACTGAAGGCTCCCCAAACAGCGATAACTTTGAGGAGGCTCTGAAAGAAGAAAGAAAAAGAGAAGGACCAGGTCTTAGAGGAGAAGGAAAGAAGCAAAGAGACTTATTTAGCAGTTAAAGTCATTTTCCCCATTGCAGTTCTCTGCCTACAATATGTTTACACCAAAGTTTTTAATGTTTTTGTTGGCTGCACATTATTAGTATGTGAGGAGCTAAAAGTATTGCTTACGTCCAGTCTTCACCATTTTTCCACATTAGAATTACTTAGACTAGTGCAATGCAAAAATGTAAATCCCTCAGCCCATTTCAGAACCATTGAAACAGGATCTTGAAGAGGATATGGCTCAGGAATCTGTATACTTCATCATGCTTCCATAGTGTTTTTCAGTCTGGAAACTCATTCTGTGATGGCAGGGAAAAGGTCATGACACTAGCTTGCACTTCCTAACTATTTAAAGAGTAAGGCAACAAAGTAGATAGAGCCCAGGAGAAGTGGACACAAATGGAATGTAAGTCCATCGGTGTTTTGTTGATGTTATTCTGAAAACAGAAAGCCTTGTGAGGCTGGAAACAACTTTTTGTTACAAAGAAGAGGACTACTTTAGAACATATTGTTAATAGTTCAAAGTTCTCAAAGGATCACTATCTTTATGAACTGAGTTCAATATGCCTATTTATAATTGGGTTTTATGATATTTATAATGATCTTTGAGAATATTTTAGGCTCCCATATAGAATCTGATCATTTCCTTAAATCAAGAATTAGAATACATTAATTGCATAAAGTACATTAAACAAATAAAAATGTGGGTTTTCTGGTGTTTTTCCCTCCAAAAAGAGACAGCTCTGTCTGTATGGATTTTAGAAATTACAAAGACATTTTCAGTAAAGAGCAGCAGGAAGCTAGCTACTAATAATTGTCTCCTCTGAAAAAATAGTGTTGGGGCTACCACTGATAAATCATCATATCCTAGAAAGTTTATTCAACTATGATCCTTTGACTCCTATGTCCACTCTGTAAAAGATATTACTAGGATTATTACTCAACAATTCTTAAGACAATTATGACATACTCAGTATCATATAATTTTAAAAGTTTCTTTTACTCATTATCTACCTTGTTCTTCAGGGACGCAAGTCTAATCTCTTATGTGTTTCCTGATCCAAGTTACTACCCTGACAAATCTTTAGGACCATACTTTATTTGCCAGTTTCTTTACCCATAAAAGAAGGTTGGGGGTATCCTACATACTGAAAGACCACTCTGATGTTAATTAACTTCCTGGATTTCTAAAAGCCTCCTGTTTTTGAAACCCCTATGACTATATCCCACCAGCCTCTCAATAGAACCTCATCTGTCAGTCAATATTTGACCCTTTGATGTTTTCTGCCAGCTTCATTTGCCAACTTTCCTTAGATGCCTGTATTAATCTGGGTTTTTCAGAAAAAAAGATCCAATATGAGATACATAGATCCAATACATAGATAGATGATAGATAGATAGATAGATTAGATGTTTTATAAGGAATTAGCTCACATGATTATGAAGGCTAGTGAGTCCAAACTCTTCAGCGTGAGCCAGCAGACTGGAGACCCAGCAGAGACGATGGCGCAGTTTCCCTCCAAAGGCATTCTGCTAGAAAGTTCACTCTTACTCAGGGAGGCCAGTCTTATTGTTCTATTTGGACCTCCAAACTTTAAAGTGGAAGAGGCCCACCTCTTCATGGAGGGCAATCTGCTTACTCAAAGTTCACCAATTTAAATGTTAATCCCTTCTAAAAGTATCCTTCAAGCTAATATATAAAATTAACCTTCACAATGTCCCATGCCCCACCCACTTGACTAAATTTCATCCCCTAAACATATGATGGGTTCATTCCCACTCCCAGTATCTGTATCTTATCGAAAGAAGGTTGGATAACAGCTCGTAACTACTCCTAGTCTATCATTCTGCTCTGGGGAACCTAATTATGCCAGTCTAGGTAGCAACTGAAATGTGGTAAAGTGCTCCATTTTTTGAATGAATGAATGAATGAATGGCATAAAGAAACATCACAAAAGATGAAGTTTGTCTTACATATTCATATCATTTTATAGTTTTTAAAGACTTTTATGTACATCCATAAAAGACTTTTATATATTCCTATATAAAATTTCATTTTTTTATTCTTAAAAAAACAATACAACTTTCCCATTCTTACTTAGCAAAATAATAAGAGCCCAATTTCTCTAGAAACAAAGAAAATGAAGAAATTGAGTCTGGCTTTGGGATATGACGTAAATGATAGAATGATAAGAGTATACCACTGATTCTCAACCAAGGGGGATTTTTTTCCCCCTGGTCAGGATTTGACAATGTCTAGATACATTTTTCGTTGTCAAAACTGGGGGCATCACTGGCATCTAGTGGGTTGAGCTGGGGGGTGGGGTGTTGTGAAACTTCCTAGAATACATAGGGTAGGCCTCACAACAGTGAATTACCTCCAGTCCCAAATGTAAATAGTGCATTGAGGAAAGACTGTCATTTGAACTGGACCTTAAAGGACTGGTGAGATCCAAGTGGCATAGATGGAAAAATTTCATTCCTGTCCAAGGAAATTCCATAAATGGACTAGGGGATAACAAATATGGAGGTCATTTAGAGAACCATAAATAGTCATAGTAGAAAGGAAGTGGGAAATGGTAAATTAAGAAAAGTGGGTTGTTAGGGTTTAGAGTAGGGGTTCTAAAATTTTAGCATATTAGAATCACCTGGAACTTTACCACAATCACTGTGCCCCATTTCCAGAAATTCTGATGTTATAATATTGAAATGAGACCTGAGACTGTGCACTTCTAACAAATACCCAAGTGATGTTGAGGCTACTGATCTATGAACCATATTTTTAAGAACTAGTTTTTAGATAGTCAGATATACCTAAAAAACATGTTGGGGATTCAATTTCTAGGCAAGAAGAGGATCATTAATCAAACAATTGTTTATGAAGATAACTCAAACAGAAACTTATAGGACACATTGGATTAGGGAGAAAAATCAGTACAGAGATACAAACCAATTGAAGGTCATGCCAAGAGTCACTGACCCCCTTGAATCCGCTTCATCAATGAAGCTTATAAGACCTGGGGCATTGTGCCTCTCCAGGTAATGTAATTCTCTCTTGACCTTAGCTGTGTAATTATGGTTTGCCTGGAGTTTAGTCTTAGCCAGTTATGCACGATCCTTGTTTTTTTGTAAAGAATCTCCTGGGATAAGCCATAAGCTGACAGCGTTCAGACAAGCTCCCTGGACTGCACTTAATAAGTAGGATTGAGGTCATGAGAGCTAGGTGACAGGGCAAGGAGAGTCTCCTTTCGATAACCAAATCACTTAAAAGTGTGTTTCTTTCTTGGTCAACAAAAAAGAGCAGGAAATATTGCCTCTGTTCCTGCTTCATTCCATTTTCCAAATTACGCTTAAGGGGCTTGAGCAAAATCCATGAATCAGAGAGCCTTTGTGTAATAATGCAGAATTTGAAGGGCCCGTCAAACATGATCTGTTCTAGAATCACACACAATCCCTCAGAATTCTAACAATCAGAAGGGCTCAGTTTGAACTGATTAGAATGCTTTTCCAAACCCAATTTTCTCTTTCTGGCTGGAAACTATTACTTGCTTTATCTAAGATGGTTGGTACCACTAGCCCTAGGAGAAAGCAAGAAAAAAAAGTTCCTTCTAAGCAACTGATCTGACCCTCCTGAGGCTTAAGAGCTCTTATCAACAAACAGAGGTTCTGCATATAAGCCAGCTGGAGGCTCTTGCCTCTACTGAGGGTCCCTCCTGCATAATGGCTTCTAAACACAAACAGGAACTAAAAAAACAATCAGACAAATGGAATATACATCAAACACATCTGTTTCATCTTTCCCTTCCAAGCTTTTCACCCTCTTTCCAATAAAGGAACTGCCTGCCTCTTAATTAATGTTGAGACTAGCATCTTCTGAGCAAAACTCCTGCCCCAGTCTTGATCACCTCTTTCTCTCCTTGAGAGATCTTATTATCTGCAACCCCTATTTTAGAGTGTGTTCTTCCTTTGCTGGATCCTCAGCAACTCCCCACACTGCTGCAATATATTCGCTTTCTTACACTCTGACCATTACTGTGGATATGTTAATAAACAGAATACTAACTTATTTTTCTATAAAATACATATATAAAGACCTGGCTTAGGACTTCAAGTAGGGGGGTAAAACGAAGGAACAAAGGAAGCAATGAGAGCAGGCAGGCAGGAAAAAAGGGAGGGAAGGTGGGAGGAAGACCATTAAAACTGCAATATAGCAAAACAGCAATTTGTCCAAAACTCTTCAATGGTTCTTGAACTTTGGTGTGCATAAATGATGCTAGGGATAATTGTTATGGCTGCTAATTGTAGAGCCCCAGCCCTAGAAATTCTGATTCAGTAGGTCTGGTCTAGGGTCTGTAGGACTACATGTCTAACATTCCCCTCAGGTGTTTCTTGTGTTGGTAGCCTGAAGTAACTGTACTTGAAAAGCTTTGCAAGCTTAGATTGTCCCTAATAAACACTGTCAGGGTAAACAGCCTGTCCTTGTCAAGATTTGCCAGCTGAGAGGAGGGAGGGATGATAAACAGCAGCTGCTTAGATTTGAAATGTCTAGGGAAATCAGCACAGGTGGTAGGAGATTTACTAAACTTCTCCAAAGGCTCCATGTACCAAGATAGCCATCTGCTGCAGGCCTCCTCACTCAGGCAGGCCACCCCTGTACCCAGCAGTTAAACCGCTTTCTCAGACCACTCCCCACCTTCTTGTGCAAAAGCCTTTTGTTACAGACGGAATTGTGCCTCCCCCAACCCCCGCCACCATTCATATATTGAAGCCCTAACCCCTGATGTGTTGTATGAAGTTATGGTCTCTAAAGAGGTATTAAAGATTAAATGAGGCCATTAGAGTGGTGCTTCATTCTGATAGGATTGGTGCCTTTATAAGAAAAGGAAAAGACATCAGAGATCTTTCCCTTTCTGCACAGGAGCACAGAGGAAAGGCTGTGTGAGGACACAGTGAAAAGGTGGCCATCTGCAGCCCAAGGACAGAGGCATCACCAGAAACCACTCCTGCTGGCACCTTCATCTTGGACTTCCAGCTCCAGAACCGTAAGAAATTTCTGTCCATGCTACCATGGGATTTTGTTGGCAGCCCAAGCAGACTGGTGTAATTTTTTCAAAGCTCTTTTAGATGTTCCTCAGTCAAGAGACCCTGCTTCTAGGCACTAAAACCTTACTACTATTTCACTACTCAGTAAGCAAACTTACGTCACAGAAAAGCCATAGGATATGATTCAAGAATGTTATGAAACTCGGGGCTGGGTATAGGAGAGTGCTCAGAGCTACCATATTCTTTCAGCTACCATATGAGTTATAACAGGAATTTGGTGTCCTAGCTTCAAATCTCATTGCCTTTAATACATTGTTTCTATAATAAAATATATTCAATAATCCAGATAACTGAATTTCAACTAACTTTTTAAGCCTTGGATTGATTATTTTCCTGGAGTTCCAGAAAAGTTCCCAGGAACTTCGGGGAGTTCTGGAATAACTCTGATTAAAACATCCCATTGTGTTTTCCTTGTAACTATCTTTATATTTACCAAAAACAGAACTTACAGTTATTTTATCTATAATTGTTCAATTCACTCAAAAAATAATTGCTGAATGCCCATTATGTGCCAAACAATGTTCCAGATACAGAACAGCAAAAATGAGCACGACAAAGTGTAGAGACAAACAAAAACAAGGAGGTATATATCAATCAGAAATGATAGATGCTTCAAAGAGAAAGCATAGGAAGGAGAATGGGGGAAGGGTCCTGATTTATAGAAGGTGATCTGAGATAGCTTCTCTGGTCTGAAACACACAACATCGCAACATAGACACAAAGGAAGTGAGGTATTCAGCCATGTGTGCCTCCGAGCAATGTCTCTCTTCATAGAGAGACAGCAGCCAAAAAAAGCCTCTTTAGCAGGACAATGTATGGTATTTTTTTAATAACAAGGGGCCTGTGAAGCTGGAAGAGAGTAAGGAAGAGTTGGATAGGTTTGAAGTCTTGGATGGAAATGGTGAATAGTTAATCACAAGAGCTCTTCCAGACCATTGAAATGTTGTCTTTACTCTCATTCACATTAAAAGCCATTGGAGAGAGAAAAATAAATGCGTGACTTGATTTATATTTTTAAATGATTGATTTCTTACCATGTGAAGAATAGTCTGCAAGGTTCAAGGATGGAAAAGTAGGCCAGCTAGAAGGCTACTGTATTACTGATAGATGACAATGATTCAGACTAGGATGTGGGACAGTATAGGGAATTGAACTGGCACTAAATACATTTAAAAGTAGCAGCAACAATATTTGCTAATGATTGGATGTATTACATCAGAGAAAGAGGAGGAAAAAACTTTTGGAAATTTGGTGAATTTAGTAGAATTAGCCACTTAAATAAATGGATGCATCTATCTGTTGTCTGTAACAGTTTACAAACCAAAACATTAACAGTGGTCGTCTCTGATGATGTAATTATAGAAAATATGTATTTGCTGTATTTTGCTTGTTTATAATGAAAATATATCACTTATTAATTTTTAAAACTTTCAGATATATGAAAACAATTTCCCTGGTCTTTTGAATTTTATTGGATACCGGAAAACATTCCTATTGCATTTCTGATATGCGGGATTAAATGGGGCAACTTAAAGTAATTGATTCTATCCCTTTATTTCTCTAATTTGGAGATAAAAGACACTAAAACAGTACTATATGTTCAAATGTTTAAGTGATATTAGTTTTCAAGTGCCATAGAAAGTTTTGTCTGGACAATGAAATAAAACCATGAGAAAAGAAAAAATAGAAATAGACTCTGGAAACCTTTTTGAAGATGCTTTTCTTCTTTTCTTGAATAGCATTGCCTATGGCAATTCACTGGATCCTAGAGATACAATCAAAAGCATGACTCACTCTCACTTTCAAAAGTGAATGCAGCACCCTTTAAACTTTGAATTTTGTCTTTGTGTTTTTAAAGGTAATATATATTCACACACATCTATAGTACTTGTATTCATGCACACCTGGTTTGTGGTGGTTTTACTAGCATTGATGTAGAAGAAGAAAAGACTTATGAATATCAGATATCAAAGATATGGGACCCTTAATAGACAATGAAAAATAATAATAGGCTTATCTTAGATTCATATAAAGGCTTTAGTTTGAATACCATGCAATATTTGCAGATATTTTTTTTCAAATCTTTATGTATATAGTTTGAAAATCAAAAAAATTCTCTTGAACAGCAGGGCCATTCTTGTTTTAAGAACTTCTGAGTAAGTTATATTATTAGTATTAAAAAATAATTCTCGCCAAAAAAAAGTTACCTATAAAAACATACTCCTTAAAATGGTCCTAATATCTAAAGGTCCAATGTAAATATTTTTTCTTTTAATTAATTGATTAATTAATTAATTTTTTAATTTACATCCAAGTTAGTTAATATATACTGCAACACTGATTTCGGGAGTAGATTCCAGTGATTCATCGCCTATGTATAACACCCAATGCTCATCCAAACAAGTGTCTTCCTTGATGCCCCTTACCCATTTAGCCCATCCCCCCCACAACTGCTCCAGCAACCCTAAGTTTGTTCTCTATATTTAAGAGTCTCTTATGTTCTCTATATTTAAGAGTCTCTATATTTAAGAGACTCTTATATTTGAGTCCCTCCTTGTTTTTATATTATTTTTGCTTCCCTTCCTTATGTTCATCTGTTTTGTATCTTAAATTCCTCATGAGTGAAGTCATATGATATTTGTCTTTCTCTAATTTCACTTAGCATAATACCCTCCAGTTCCATCCACATAGTTGCAAATGGCAAGATTTCATTCTTTTTGATTGCCGAGTAATACTCCATTGTGTGTGTGTACACACACACACACACACACACATATATATATATATATATATACACACACACACACACACATATATATACCACATCTTCTTTGTCCATTCATATGTTGATGGACATTTGGGCTCTTTCCATAGTTTGGCTATTGTAGATAGCACTGCTCTAAGCATTGGGGTGCATTGCCCCTTCGAAACAGCACACCTGTATCCCTTGGATAAATACCTAGTAGTGAAATTTCTGGGTCGTAGGGTAGTTCTATTTTTAATTTTTTGAGGTACCCCCATACAGTTTTCCAGAATAGCTGCACCACTTTGCATTCCCACCAGCAGTGCAAAAGAGATCCTCTTTCTCCACATCCTCGCCAACATCTGTTGTTGCCTGACTTGTTAATGTTAGCCATTCTGACAGGTGTGAGGTGGTATCTCATTGTGGTTTTGATTTGTATTTCCCTGATGAGGAGTGATGAACATTTTTTCATGTGTCGGTTGGCCATCTGGACGTCTTCTTTGTAGAAGTGTCTATTTGTGTCTTTTGCCCATTTCTTCACCGAATTATTTGTTTTTTGGGTGTTGAGTTTGATATGTTCTTTATAGATTTTGGATACTAACCCTTTATCTATACGTCATTTACAAATATTTTCTCCCATTCTGTCGGTTGCCTTTTAGTTTTGCTGATTGTTTCCTTCGCTGTGCAGAAGATATTTATTTTGATGGGATCCCAGTAGTCCATTTTTGCTTTTGTTTCCCTTGCCTTCAGAAACATGTTGAGTAAGAAGATGCTGCAGCCAAGGTCAAAGAGGTTTTTGCTTGCTTTCTCCTCAAGCATTTTGATGATTTCCTGTCTTACATTTAGGTCTTTCATCCATTTTGAGTTTATTTTAATGTATGGTGTAACAAAGTGTCCAGGTTCATTTTTCTGCATGTCACTGTCCAATTTTCCCAGCACCATTTGCTGAAGAGATTGTATTTATTCCATTGGATATTCTTTCCTGCTTTGTCAAAGATTAGTTGGCCATACATTTGTGGATCCATGTCTGGGTTCTCTGTTCTCTTCCATTGATGTGAATGTCTGATTTTGTGCCAGTACCATACTGTCTTGTTGATTACAGCTTTGTAATACAGCTTGAAGTCCGGGATTGTGATGCCTCCAGCTTTGGTTTTCTTTTTCAGGATTGCTTTGGCTATTCATGGTCTTTTCTGGTTCCATACAAATTTTAGGATTGTTTGTTCTAGCTGTGTGAAGAATGCTGGTGTTATTTTGATAGGGATTGCATTGAATATGTAGATTGCTTTGGGTAGTATCAACATTTTAACAATACTTGTTCTTCCTTTCCAGGAGCATGGAATATTTTTCCATTTTTGTGTGTGTGTCTTCTTCAATTCTTTCCTAAGCTTTCTATAGTTTTCAGTGTATAGATTGTTCACCTCTTTGGTTAGGTTTATTCCTAGGTATTTCACAGTTTTTAGTGTGGTTGTAAATAGGATTGATTCCTTGATTTCTCTTTCTGTTGCTTCATTATTGGTGTATAGGAATAGCAACCAATTTCTGTGCATTGATTTTATACCCTGTGACATTGCTGAATTCATGGACCAGTTCTAGCAGTTTTTTGGTGGAATCTTTTGGGTTTTCCATATAGACTATCATGTCATGTATGAAGAGTGAAAGTTTGACTTCCTCCTTGCCAATTGGATGCCTTTTATTCTTTTGTGTAGTATGATTGCTAAGCTAAGACTTCCAATACTATGTTGAGTAATAGTGTCAAGAGTGGACATCTCTGTTGTGTTCCTGACCTTAGAAGGAAAGCTCTCATTTTTTTCCCATTAAGAATGATATTAATGTTGGGTCTTTCATATATGGCTTTTATGATCTTGAGGTATACTCCTTCTATCCCTACTTTCTTGAGGGTTGTTATCAAGAAAGGATGCTGTACTTTGTCAAATGCTTTCTCTGCATCTATTGAGAGGATCGTGTGGTTCCCCTTCTTTCTTTTATTGATGTGATGTGTCACATTGATTGTTTTGCAGATATTGAACCAGCCCTGCATCCCAGGTATAAATCCACTAGGTCGTGGTGAATAATTCTTTTAATGTATTGTTGGAGCTGGTTGGCTAATATCTTGTTGAGGATTTTTGCATCCATGTTCATCAGGGAAATTGGTCTGTAGTACTTTTTAGTGGGATCTTTGTCTGGTTTTGGAATCAAGGTCATTCTGGCTTCATAGAATGAGTTTGGAAGTTTTCCTTCCATTTCTATTTTTTGGAACAGCTTCAAGAGAATAGGTGTTAACTCTTCCTTAAATGTTTGGAAGAATTCCCCTGGAAAGCCATCTGGACATCTTGGACTCTAGTTTTTTGGGAGATTTTGATTACTATTTTGATTTCCTTACTGTTTATGGGTCTGTTCTAATTTTCTATTTCTTCCTGTTTCAGTTTTGGGCGTTTGTATGTTTCTAGGAATCTGTCCATTTCTTCCATATTGCACATTTTATTGGAAGATAATTGCTCATAATATTCTCTTATTATTGTTTTTATTTCTGCTGTGTTGGTTGTGATCTCTTTTTTGTTGATTTTATTTATTTGGGTCTTTTCCTTTTTCTTTTTGATCAAACTGGCTAGAGGCTTATCAGTTTTGTTCAATCTTTCAAAGAACCAGCTCCTGGTTTCATTGATCTGTTCTACTATTTTGTTTTTTGGTTTTGGTTTTGATAGCATTGATTTCTGCTCTAATCTTTATTATTTACTGTTTTCTGCTGGTTTCGGGTTTTATTTGCTGTTCTTTTTCCAGCTGTTTAAGGTGTAAGGTTAGGTTGTGTATCTGACACTTTTATTCCTTCTTTAGGAAGGCCTGGATTGCTATATACTTCCCTCTTATTACTGCCTTTGCTGCATCTGAGAGGTTCTGGGCTGTGGTGTTATCATTTTCATTAGCTTCAATATACTTTTTAATTTTCTCTTTAACTTCTTGGTTAGCCCATTCATTCTTTAGTAGGATGTTCTTTAGTCTCCAAGTATTTGTTATCTTTCCAAATTTTTTCTTGTGGTTGATTTAGAGTTTCAGAGTGTTGTGGTCTGAAAATATACACTGTATGATCTCGATCTTTTTGTACTTGCTGAGGGCTGATTTGTGTCCCAGTATGTGATCTACTCTGGAGAATGTTCCATGTGCACTCAAAATGAATGTGTATTCTGCTTCTTTAGGATGAAATGTTCTGAAAATATCTATTCTGAATATATCAGTCCAGTGTATCATTCAAAGCCATTGTTTCCTTGTTGATTTTCTATTATATGATCTGTCCATTATTGTAAGTGGGGTGTTGAAGTCCCTGATTATTATGGTATTATCATCAATGAGTTTCTTTATGCTTGTGATTAATTGATTTATATATTTGGGTGTTCTCACTTTTGGGGCATAAATGTTTACAATTGCTAGGTCTTCTTGGTGTACAGATTAATTATGATATAATGTCCCTCTTCATTTCTTGTTGCACTCTTTATCTTAAAATCTAGACTGTCTGATAGAAGTATGGCTACTCTGGCTTTCTTTTGATGACCATTAGCATGATAGATGGTTCTCTATCACTTACTTTCAATCTAGAAGGTGTCTTTAGGTCTAAAGTGGGTGTCTTGTAAACAGCATATAGATGGATTTTGTTTTCTTATCCATTCTGTACCCTGTGTGTTTTTATTAGAGCATTTAGTCCATCGACATTTACAGTTAATACTGAAAGATATGGACTTATTGTCAGTATGTTGCCTGTAGAGTTGGAGTTTCTGGTAGTGTTTTCTGGTTCTTTATAGTCTTTGTTGCTTTTGGTCTTTTTTCTCTCTTTGGTCTTTTCTCCTCTCAGAGAGTCCCCATTAAAATTTCTTGCAGGGTTGGGGCGCCTGGGTGGCGCAGTCGGTTAAGCGTCCGACTTCAGCCAGGTCACGATCTCGCGGTCCGTGAGTTCGAGCCCCGTGTCAGGCTCTGGGCTGATGGCTCGGAGCCTGGAGCCTGTTTCCGATTCTGTGTCTCCCTCTCTCTCTGCCCCTCCCCCGTTCATGCTCTGTCTCTCTCTGTCCCAAAAATAAAAAATAAAAAACGTTGGAAAAAAAAAATTTAAAAAAAAAAAAAAATTTCTTGCAGGGCTGATTTAGTGGTCATGAACTCCTTTAGTTAGTTTTTTTGTTTTTTTATTTTTTTGTTTTTTTTTTTTGGTCTGGGAAACTGTTTATCTCTCCTATTTTGAATGACAATCTTGCTGGGTAAAGAATTCTTGGCTGCAAATTTTTCTGATTCAGCACATTGAATATATCCTACCACTCTTTTCTGGTCTGCCAAGTTTCTTTGGATAGGCCTGCTGCAAATCTGATCTGTCTTCCCTTGTAGGTTAAGGATTTTTCCCTTGCTGCTTTCATAATCCTTTCCTTGCCTGATATTTTGTGAATTTGACCATGATATGCCTTGTTGATGGTTGGCTTTTGTTGAATCTAATGGGAGTTCTCTGCACTTCCTAGATTTTGATGTCTGTATCTTTCCCCAAGTTTAGGAAGGTTTTCCACTATGATTTGCTCACAGACCTTCTACCCCTTTTTCTCTCTCTTCATCTTCTGGGATGCCTGTGATTCTGATGTTATTCCTTTTTAATGAGTCACTAATTTCTCTAATTCTTATATTGTGCTCTTTTGCCTTAGTCTCCCTCTTTTTTTCTGCTTCATTATTCTCCATAAGTTTGTCCTCTGTATCACTGTTTCGCTGCTCTGCTTCATCCATCCTTGCTGCCGTGGCATCCATTCGAGACTTCAGCTCAGTTATAGCATTTTTAATTCCATCCTGACTAGCTTTTACTTCTTTTATCACCACAGAAAGGGATTCTAATCTATTTTCCACCCCAGCTAGTATTCTGATAAGAATTATGATAATAATTCTAAATTCTGGTTTGGACATCTTGCTTGTATCTGTGTTGATTAAGTCCCTGGCTGTCATTTCTTCTTGTTCTTTCTTTTGGGATAAATTCCTTCATTTAGTCATTTTGAAGGAAGAAGGGGAATTAATAAAGTAAAAAAATAAAAATTAAAAAAATCAAAAACCACAAAAAATTAAATAAAGGATGCTAGATCCTAGGTGTGTTTTGGTGTGTTTGCTCACCAAAGCAAGATGGAAGAAGCTTGATGGAAGCTTGATGGAATAGAGAAAAAGGGAAAGAAAAGAAAAGAAAAAAGAAAGACAAAAAGGAAAACGTTTGAAAATTTCAAAAATTGAATAAGTTAAGTTGAATAAAATGACATTATGAAAGTAAAATAGAATTTTTAAAAATTACAAAAAAATGAAAAGTATAGTAGAAAAAGTGAAAAATCTTTTTTATAAAAACGGAAAATTGGGGGCGCCTGGGTGGCGCAGTCGGTTAAGCGTCCGACTTCAGCCAGGTCACGATCTCGCGATCCGTGATTTCGAGCCCCGCGTCAGGCTCTGGGCTGATGGCTCGGAGCCTGGAGCCTGTTTCCAATTCTGTGTCTCCCTCTCTCTCTGCCCCTCCCCCGTTCATGCTCTGTCTCTCTCTGTCCCAAAAATTAAAAACAAACAAACAAAAAAAAAAATGGAAAATTGGGGCGCCTGGGTGGCTCAGTCGCTTAAGTGTCTGACTTTGGCTCAGGTCATGATCTCACAGTTTGTGAGTTCAAGCCCCATGTCAGGCTCTGTGCTGACAGCTCAGAGCCTGGAGCCTGTTTCAGATTCTGTGTCTCCCTCTCTCTGACCTTCCCTGTTCATGCTCTGTGACTCTCTTTCTAAAAAATAAATAAATGTTAGAAAAAAAAATTTAAAAAAATAGAAAATAAAAATAATTTTTTTCTCTTTCTGTATTCAAGAATAAGAAAAGAAAAAAAGGAAAAACAAAATTGAATAGATGGACCAGTGAACAGAATTAAATATGATTGAAATTACATCAAGTTTCCCCTAGAAGTCAAGCTATGAAGCACTTTATAATCCATAAACTAAGCAAGCAGAGAGACTTGTGGTGTTCCTCAAGAGCGCAGTTGGCCCAGTTGGGTGGGACTTAGTGTAACATCTCCATTCTCCACTAGATGACTTTGCTTAGCTTACTGGGGTGGATTGTTGTGATGTGTTTAGGTGTGTATGTGCTTGCATGGGAGAAGTGAAAATGGCATCACCCAGCTACCCAGTCTCTAGCTTCAGAAATCTGTACTCTGCATGATGAGCACCCGTCTTTTGTCTCTGACTTCTGTCCACTCCCCTCTTCAATACTGTCCATGACCAAGCCATCATGCTGCCAGGCGGCACCTTCCTCCTGAGTTTTATCTCAGCTGGGGCTGTGTTCCCCACCCCCTCACTTCTGAGGGACTGTGGCTTTGAACCATTCAGACACTCTAGGAGAGGAACTCACCAAGCAATGGCTGAGTGCTGGCAAGCCCCTGGTATGTTCCTCTGATCGTGCTGTTGCAGTTGCTCAGAGACTGTGGCAGGGTGCCAGCCCGCCCCAGAAAAAGTTAGCACAATTGTGTAGCAGCAGCCTTTTAGAGATTATGGTAAATAACAACACACATCTGGCACCAGGCTTCACCATTAACGTCCTTTTTTAAAAATTTTTTTTTAATGTTTATTTATTTTTGAGACAGAGAGACAGAGCATGAACAGGGAAGGGTCAGAGAGAGAGGGAGACACAGAATCCAAAGCAGGCTTCAGGCTCTGAGCTGTCAGCACAGAGCCCGACACGGGGCTTGAACTCACGGACCGTGAGATCAGGACCTGAGCCGAAGTCAGATGCTTAACCGACTGAGCCACCCAGGCACCCCTTAATGCCCTTGTTTAAACACCAGTGAATGTGGTTGTTCTCCAGGGTTGGCTGGGACCTTTGCCTGTGGGCAGGTTGCACAGCCTCTACCACATGTCCTCCCAGCAGGGAACTGTCTCTCTCCATGTGGCTTGAGGACCCCTCAGACCTTGCTCTCTGTCCCTGGGGATTCACCCTTCCCACCAGAGCTCCACCAGGTAACTAGCTGCAGAGTTCCATACTGTGTGCTCCCCACTTATAGAGTCTTAATGGAATTTAAACCTTCTCCTTTCCCCATTTTTTGTTCAGTTCCCTTAGGCTGTTTCCACACTCTCTCTTTCTCTCCAGCTGCTTTTTTTGGAGGGGGGCTGCTTTTCCTGTACTCTCCCCTGAACTCAGTCCTCTCTCCCCAAGCAAAAACAGCTCCCTGTCTTCCACAGCCTCTCTCTCTACCAGTCCATCTCTCCATGCCATGTATTTGCCGAGTTCTGTGGTTCAACTTGTGCAGATTGTAGTGTTAATGCTCAAATCAGTTTTCTAGGTGTGCAAGATAGTTTGGTGTTGATATGGCTGCATTTTAGGGATGAGAAATG
>NC_064810.1:52059441-52137999 GCF_023721935.1 Panthera uncia | reverse complement strand
TGGAAAAGTTATATATCATTGAAGTAATGGATACATAAAGGAAAAATTAAAAAATAATGGTAGGAGAATTACATCAGGTTAAAATTTCCAAGTAAAAATGTTTGCTATAGAGTTGAAGGAATTATTAACTGAGCCAATGCCACACCTAAATTATACTTCTAATAAGATTATGTAGCTCTAGGGACCCAGTATAAAATCACATAAAAACAAGTGTGGAATCAAACTTCAAAAAGAAAGCAGATACATAAATTTTAAGAGAGATAAAATATGTCCACTCAAAATATCAGCAAGAATCATGAGGAGTGTACAATACAAAATCAGCTTTTAGAAAGAAAAAATATCATATCATAACAAAGTGATATTAAGAATGCAAAATAAACAAATAGGAAAAAATAGTAAAAAAATATTCTAAACAGTTTTCTTATCTTTTTGTGGGAAAACAGAAAAAGAAGAAAGCAGAGATAAAATACTAATTGTAGTAATTCACAATATTCCCTTACAAAATTAATTTAGCAAGATGACCATACATTGGTCATAAAACAAATTTCAGTGAATCTAAAAGGACTCAAGACATATAAACCATTTTCTCTGATAATATTAGAATTAATTTAGAAACTGACAATAGAAAAATATCTGGAAAATCCTCAAGTATTTGAAAATGAAGTAACACACTTCTACATAAACAAAGTGTCTAAGAATAAATGAAAAGAGAAATTGGAACATGTTTTTAACTAAATAATGAAAACATGACAAATAAAAATTTGTAAGATGCATTTTAAAGAGTGATTAAAGAGAAATATATATATGAAACTTTCCATATTAGAAAAGTGAAAGATCGCAACTCAATGGACTTAACTTTCACCTTAAGAAACTAGAAAAAGAACAAACTAAACCCAAAGAAAAAAGAGAAAAGGAAATAATCAAGATGAAAATGGAAATCAATAAAACAGAACACAGAAACACCATAAAGAAAATGAGATCAGTAAAATAAATAAATGTCCAGCCAGGGCTATCCATAAAAAAAAAGGAAGAAGAACAAATCACCATATCAGGAATCAGAAAGTTGACATGACAGTAGATTCTACAGGTATTGAAAGAGAGTTTTAAAATATTGCAAACTACTTTAGACTAATTTTAGAATTTAGATTAAATGGAAAATTGCTTTGAAAGATTCTGATTACCAAATTCATCAAGAAGAAAGAAATAAAAACTGAATATCCTTGTATCTATGGAAGAAATTTAATTTGCATTTCAAAACATTCCCCACTAAGAAAACTCCCATATTGTTTCACAGAGAAATTCTACCCATCATTTAAGGAAAAACAAATGCCAAGTCTATATGAATGTCTTTAGACACTTGAAAAGGAGGGGATAGTTACCAAATTATGCACTGAGGTCATTATTTCCATAATAACAAATCTAAACAGACATTAGCAGGAAAGAAAACTTAAAACTAATAACACCAATGACAAATTTTAACTAGTCAAATTGAACTATCTACAAAAAAGACTAAATCATGACCAAGTTTATATCAGGCATGCAAGTTTGGTTTAACACTTAAAAATCAATGAGCATTATCAATACATCAGTTCTTCCCAAGTTGACCTATAGTTTCAATGCAATCCCAATGGAAATTCCATCAAACTATTTTGTGCATATCAACCAACTGATTCTAAAGTTTATAAAAAGAGGCAAAAGATCCGAATATCCAACATTCTACTTAAAGAGAAAAAAATATTGGAGGACTGACACAACCTGACTTCAAGAAATTTTACTGTAAAATTGTAGGAAGCAAGACAGTGCCGTATTGGTGAAAGAATATACAAATAGTTCAAGGGAACAGAATAGAATCCAGAAATAGATCCACATAAATGTAGTCAACTGATTTTTGACAAAGGGGCACAAACAGTACAATGTAGTAAAGACAGTCTTTTCAACAAATGGTTCTGGAACGACTGGATATCTACATGCAAAAAAAACAAACAAAAAAAACAAAACAAATGTCTAGGTACAAACCTTACACCCTTCACAAAATTAACTGAAAATGGATTATAGACCCAAGTGTAAAACATAAATATGTGTTTTCCTAAAAGAAAACATAGGAGAAAACCTGGATGATCTTGGGTATGGCATTGACTTTTTAGATACAACACCAAAGACAAGGCACCAGAAGGAAATAATTGATATGGGAGACTTCATTAAAACTTGAAAAGTCTACTCTGTAAAAGACAACGTCAGGAGAATAAAAAGATAAGCCACAGACTGGGATAAAATGTTTGCAAAAGGCACATTTAATAAATAACTGTTATACAAAATATGTAAAGAAATCTTAAAACTCAACAATAAGAAAAAAAAAAAACAAATTAAAAAAGACCAAAGACCTTCACAGACATCTCAATGAATAAGATATATAGATGGCAAATACGCATATGAAAGGATGCTCCACACCATGTTTCATCAGGGAAATTCAAATTAAAACAATGATGTACCACTGTATGCCTATTAGAATGGCCGAAATCCAGAGCATAGACAATACCAAATGTTGGCAAGGACATGGAGCATTTGTTACTGGCAGGAAAGTAAAATGGTACAGTCACTTTGGAAGATAGTTTGGCAGTTTCTTACAAAGTTAAACATACTCTTACCATTCAATATAACTATCATGATCCTTGGTATTTACTCAAAGGAGTTAAAATTTTATGTCCCCACAAAAATCTGTACCTAGATATTTATAACAGACTTATTCATAATTACCCAAAATGAAAGCAAACAAGATATGCTTTCAGTAGATGAGTAGGTAAACAAACTGTGATACATACAGACAATAGAATATTATTCAGTGCTAAAAAGAAATGAGCTGCAAAACTATGAAAAGACATGGTGAAACGTTAAATACATGTTACTAAGTGAGAGCAGCCCATCTGAGGAGGCTACATACTATATGATTCCAACTACATGAAATTCAGAAAAGGCAAAATTATGGAGACATCAAAAAGGTCATTGGTTTCCAAGGGCTGGGGAGAGGGAGTGATGAGTAGGTTGAGCACAGGCTACTTAGGGCATAGAAGATATTCTGTGTGATACTATAATGCTGAATACATGTTATAATGCATTTGTCCAAATCCATAGAATATACAACGCCAAGTGAACTCTAATGTGAACTATTGACTTTGGGTGATTATGATATGATAATGTGCATTCATCAAATGTACCATTCTGGGAGGAGATATGGATGATGGGGGAGGGCATACATGGGCTGTATGGGAACATATAAGCTATATGGGACAGGGGCTATATGGGAACAGGGGCTATATGGGAAAACTATGTACCTTTCCCTCAATTTTGCTGTGAACCTAAAACAACACCAAATAAACAAATAAATTAATAAAGTTTTTTATTAAAAATAAATCAGCATAGTTCTCAATATTAACAGACAAAAAAAAAAGAAAGAAAACACATGTGGCCATCTCAATACATGCAGAAAAAGCATTTATCAAAATCCGCTATCTATTGGATTAAAAATGAAAAAAAATTTTCAGTATTATGCTAAGAGAAATAAGTCAGTCAGAGAAAGACCAATACCATATGACTTCACTTATATGTGGAATGTAAGAAGCAAAACAGATTAACATAAAGGGGGAAAAAAGGCAAACCATAAAAAAGACTCTTGGAGCACCTGGGTGACTCAGTCGGTTAAGCATCCAACTTCGGCTTAGGGTTTGTGAGCTCAAGCCCCATGTCAGGCTCTGTTGTGACAGCTCAGAGCCTGGAGTCTGCTTCAGATTCTGTGTCTCCCTCTCTCTCTACCTCTCCCCCACTTGTACTCTGTTTCTCTCTCTCTCTCTCTCTCTCTCAAAAATCAACAAAAACTTTAAAAGAAAAAGACTCTTAACAATAGAGAACAAACTGAGGGTTGCTGGAGGGGTGGTGGGGGGATGGGCTAAATGGGTGATGAGTATTAAGGAGGGCACTTGTTATGATAAGCCCTAGGTGTTGTATGTAAGTGATGAGTCACTAAATTCTACATCTAAAACTATTATGCTGTATGTTAACTAACTGGAATTTAAACAAACAAACAAAAAAGTTCACAGCAAACTAGGTATAGAAGTGAATTTCCTCATCGTGATAAAGGCAATCTATAAAAACTTATAGCTAACATGAACACAATTCTTTGTGGTGAAAGATTGAATCATTTCTCTCCTAAGAACATGAATAAGACAAGGATGACCATTTTCGTCACTTATATTCATCATTGTACTGAGGTTTTAGTCATTTTAATAGGCAAAAAAAAGAAAGAAAAAGGTATCTAGATTGGAAATGAAGAAATAAAGCCATTGTTTACATAAGATTATCTATGTAAAAAATAATATGGAATATATAAAAAGCTACTAGAACTCATGAGCAAATTTTAAAAGTTGTAGGACATAATAACAATATACAAAAATCAATTGTATTTCTATACACAAGCAAACAACTGAAAACTGAAAATTTAAACCACCATTTATAACAGTGTCCAAGAATATTAAATAATTGGAGATAAATCTGGCAAAATACATGCAAATCCTCTACATTAAAATCTACAAAATATTGCTGAGAGATTAAGATCTAGATTAATGAAGAGATATATTGATGAGTAAGAAGACTTAATAATAGTTCTCCCAAAATTGATCTATAATTGCATGAAATCCCAATTAAAATTGCAGTGTCGCTTTTTTATAGAAATGGGCAAGCTGATTCTAAAACTCATAGGCAAATGGAAAGAACTGGACTAGCCGAAACAACTTGGAAATAGAAGAACCAAGAGGAATACAAGATTTACTTTAAAGCCTTGTTACCAAAAAGCTGCAATAATCAAGACACGATGATATCGGCCTGAAGACACATAAGCAGATTAATGAAACAGACTAAAGATTCCAAAAATATACCCGAATGTATATGGACCACTGATTTTTGAAAAAGGTGTAAAAGCAATTTAGAGAAAGGATGATCTTTTCATCAAATGACACTGGAACAATTTGATACACACATGCCCCCAAAATGATCATCAGTCCATAACTCTCACCATATTGAAAAATAATTCCAAAGTATCACAGACCTAAATGTAAAATCTAAAACTACAAAAGCTCTGGAACAAAACATAGAAGAAAATCTTTTTTGTGTTAGAGGTTTATTAGCTATATCACTACAAGCACAATCCACAAGAGGGAAAAATAAGAGTTTATCAACATTTATTAGTCCTTCTTTCTGAAATTTACTGTACAGAATAAAAAGTCAACCCATAGATTGGGAGAAAATACTTGGAAATCACATAGGTAATAAACATTCTACCCAGAACTCAGCAATGAAACACCAAACAATCTGATAAAATGAATTGGCAAATTATTCGAATAAGCCTTTTACTAAAGAACATACATGATGGCAAATAAGCACAGGAAAAATGTTCAACATTATGAAGCATTAAGGAAATAAAAATTAAAATCAAAATGAGATAACACTCATTAGAATGTCTATCATTAAAAATAGTGGGCATCTCAGGTGTTGGCAGGGAAGTGGAACAACTGGACCTCTTTATACTGCCAGTGGGAATATAAAATAGTATAACCACTTTGGAAAGCAGTTTGGCATTATTTTTAAATAGTTAAGCAGACTTCCAGTTTGAGCTCCAATATGTAATGAGCTTATATCTTCACAACAAAGAAAAAATGTCCAAACTCTGAGATCAGTGAGTTTTTCTTGGACCTGTCAGAAAGCTGAAGTTACAGGTTAAACTACCATTTTGAAATCTAAAGAGACAGGTAAATACAGAGTTAGAGCTAAGATCTGCTTAACTGAAGAGAAGCTGCTAAAGCCATAAGCTGGTAGGAACATGTAAATTGTAATTTTAAGGACTTGCTGGAGGCTGTGATGGGCTAGCATGAAAGGGAGGTACTTCTAGAGGCCTAGGTCCTATGGGGGTCTCAGCACTGTCATGGATTTTCTCCCCAGAATCTCCCTTGGCTCTCATGGTGAAGATATAAGAAAGGACTCTCTTTGCACTGGTCAGGGAAAGGAAGAAGTAACCACCTTGAAACACAATCAGAGCCTTCTCAATAATAAAAGCCTACTCTTCAGGGGAAATCATGCTAGAACAGCAGAGCATAATTTTGAAAATGTATCTGGCTAGAGGAAGAGAATTTCTCTACATTCCAGCCCCTCCTGCCTCAGAATAGATCAGCCTTATGATCTCACCTAAAAGGTAGGGGAAAAAAGTCAACAAGAGACACACTTTCAAAGAAATACATTAGGAACGGAAACTGATATATCAAAAAAGAGTATATCTTTTTTTTTAATATTAACTAAAATGGAAGTTCTGATGCAATTATATTTTCATGGAACTGCTCAAAATTTAACATAATCCTTCATGCAAAGTCAGGGAGAGAGCTAAGAGCTCTCTATTACATAGAAATGCAGAATGTTAAGACTATTTTACTTTTTTCTCTACATTAGTTTAATGTGTCCCTGGTACAACCCTGGATGGAGAATGGAGACAATATATTAAAGAGAAATAGAGGACTTTTTATGACATTAAAGATAAAAGAGGACTTATCTAGTATTTGATAGGAGAAAACAGAAAGAGAAAAAAGATTACAATCAGATAGTGTGGCCCCATGCAGCTGAATAATGAAGCAAAAGAAAGGAGTAATAAACAAATAGAAGTCCAGCTTCTAATTGTGTGACAGTAAGTATCCAAACACCATATCTCTCTAGAACTCAAAGAGAAGACTCTCATGCCAAGAATACAGCGATGTAAGAATTTTCTTTGCTCAACAAGAAGAGAGATACTGCAGACAGAGGTAAGCAACTTCATCTTATGGAAAAATACAGTTTTAAATTGGCTAAAGTTCACATCTGATAAATTCTTAAAGTGTCTCGTAGGCAATTTTGTTCTTTACAAGATGGATGTTTTGAGTTACAAAGGCACTCTAGACTTAATGCAGACCAACCATGAGAAATTGTTTCATATCCTGGAAGAGATGGGACAAATAAGATGTTAACTTGGAAGTAAGAGGGCTGTTGAACATGTGGTAAGTCCTAACTTAGGAAAGCGCATTTCACAAAGTCAGAAGCTGATACCATGACCTGATTCGGGAAGAAAAAGTTAATGCTAACAAATAAACTATGATGATTAACTGCAAATGCCCCTTTATGAAAGAAAAAGAGAGAGACATGCATAAAGGACAGCAAAATAAACTTCAGTGTCTGTAAACATACAAAGATGGACAGAGGGACTCACCTGAGTAAGACCCCTAAGAACAATGCAAGAAAGGTAGTGCAAATAACAAGCTACAACTAGTGAAAAATATTTGCATGGTGCAAGAAGACCAGCAACACAGATCTATTACTTAAAAGCAGTGATGTTAGTTATAACAACTATAATATATTAGCTCATACATCTTCCTTTATCTTCTCTGTAAAAACTACCCTCTGTTGAGTCTATGTCCATGTGCCAGGCATTAGACCAGGTAATTTAGGCAGATTAACTCATTCAAATCTAAACACAACACCATACTGTGTATATTATCATTTCTCACAAATGGGGGAAACGAAATTTATTAAAAAAAATTTTTTTTAACGTTTATTTATTTTTGAGACAGAGAGAGACAGAGCATGAATGGGGGAGGGTCAGAGAGAGGGGGAGACACAGAATCTGAAACAGGCTCCAGGCTCTGAGCTGTCAGCACAGAGCCCGATGCAGGGCTCGAACTCACAGACTGTGAGATCATGACATGAGCCGAAGTCGGACACTTAACCGACTGAGCCACCCAGGCACCCCTAAATTTAAAGAGGTTATATAATTTGTCCACAGACACACAATTAGTAACTAGCAGAGCCCGGATTTGAACTCAAGTAGCTTAAGTCCAGAGCTCATGCTTTTAATCACTATACTCAACTATCTGTTGCATCAAAGAAGATTAATTCTTCAGAATGGAAATGATAGAATAAGCATGATTGTGAAAGTATTGAAGTCCAAGAATATCTGAGAGTCATCTAGACACTCTAAATGAGTTTTATCTTCCTAGCCGAGATTAATTACCGTTCAGGGAACTAATACCATATACCAAGGAAATCACTATAGTTCTTGAAATAATCTACCAGTCACCTGGTATCTAAAGTCTAGGGTCAGATAAATGATTTTTCAGGATTCCAGAATAATGGAGAAATTAGACATTGCACTAACAATAGGCTATTTATATTATAACCATACTAGGAAAAATTATAGATGGTCTATCAAAAGAGGTTAAGAAAGTAATTAGCTGGTCAGTCAGTAAAGATTAACCTGTATTCATTGAGAATGAACCATAACTGCTGAAAATATTTATATTCTAAAATTTAAAGTGTATTAAAATATTAATGCTTTAAAAAATCTTTTTGATCAGAGGAAAGCAATAGATAGATAGCATTAATGGAATACAGGAAATATCATGAACTAACTAGTATACTCCAATGGATTTTTAAGTGGCTGTGCAAGTTTATGAAAAAAACTACTAGTGGAGCTATATCAATCAGAAGAAAATTTTTGTAAATAACTCAATGCAGAGATTTCCTCTCAATCCTTTCTGGATCAAAGTTGTTATCAAGAAAGATATAGAGGACATATTTAACATATTTAAGAATGGCTAGAGTCGGGGGCACCTGGGTGGTTCAGTTAAGCATCTGGCTCTTGATTTCAGCTCAGATCATGATATCATGGTTCATAGGTTGGAGCCCATCTTGGGCTCCGCACTTGGTGGCATGGAGCCTGCTTGGGATTCTCTCTCTCCCTCTTTCTGCCCCTCCCTTGCTCACCCTCTCTCAAAATAAGTAAATACACTGAAAAAAAAAATGGCTAAGGGGGAAGAGATGGCAAATGCATAGTTTTCCAGGAAGTCTTTCATTAGTATCTCAACAGAATAATATGATGGACTGAATCCAACTGGATATAATTTATTAATATATTTTTTTAATTATGCATTTTATTAAACAAATACCTTCCCTGTTACAAACAAATAACTGTAAAAGAGTTGTGATATTTCAAGAGCAAGCACAAAAACGTCTTGGGACTTTGAGTTGACCTAAGTTCAACATGAGTCAGCAGTCTGAACTGGACATCTCATAAGGAACTATTGCATTCAATTCCAGGCCTCCACAAGTTAAAAGCGTCCAGAAGAAAGAAACCTGGACAATCTAGGCTTAGTAAAAAGCATGTGAATAAAGTCTTAATAGAAAAAAAACACTCAGTTTGCTTCACCTGCAGAGAAATGTGTGCTCATCAGTTACAATGCCCTTGGGTGCAAGTAACAGCAACTCCAACTGTTACGGGTGTAAAAAAATAAGAAAGTACATTTTCTTACATAATGAGTCAAGAATTAAAGTAGCCTTCACTTGGTAATGCCAGATCAAGGCATCAAACTCAGAGGATATACCCAACAGCAATATCTCTCCCAATGGCTAACTACTGAGAGAAAGAGAGAATGACAACTTTTTCCGGAAGATTTCTCTTGTGACTGCATTGGTCAGAATTGTGTGTCTTTACCATTCTGGGACACATCATTTGCAAAAGAGTGGGATTAGTCCTACACTATCCAGGACTCTCCAGAACTAGGGTGAGATCATGTTTCTCTAAGACATAATGATATATGAGGGAGGGAATAGATATTTGAGCAAAACTGAGACTTCCGTTAGAAATAAAAAGGACAATAACCAACAACCAGGTCCACCACCCAATGTCCTAGGGAAAACTTGATGGTAATTTTCAATTATTTAGTTTCTATATGGAAATATATACAACAGATTGAGGGAAATGAATCTAGGATTAATGTTTGGAAGTTAAAGGTGGGTATACAGCAAGCCAGAAACAAATGGAACCTGCTGCATAATGAACAAGTTCCACACTCTATCTACATGTGTTCTCTGGATTGCTTCCATCAAATCTTTTATCCAAAGCCCAGCCCACAATTCTGCAGGTTTTCTCCCACACAAAGCACAGGCAATGAGATGGGTGTGTGTGATGGGTAGAGACTGAAGTTTGGGCCATTGTCAACCTGCAAAATAATGCAGATTTCTCTGGGAATGAGGCACCTAGATCAAACAAAGATGCCATATTTGCCAAGCTGTTCCTCCACAGTGGTAACCTTTACTGGGAGAATCATCTTCCTAGAATTTGCACAAAGATGCCATGGGTACTAGTTAACATGACAGTGATTCTAATGCTAGGTTTTTCTGATTCAATTTATTTAACCAAAAAAAAAGTAGGAAAGAATAGAATTGCAGTTTCAAACTAAAAACAAATAATTTAACACTTTCTAGTTTGCAAAGCACCTTTCCATCTTTAAAATAGCTATTATAATTATTCTTATTTTACAGATAAAGATATTGAGGACCAAGTCTAAATTTCGCCAATTAGTAAATGGTGGATTTGGGTTTTCCAACCCAGTTCTTCCTGATTCCAAACAAGTGCTATGAAAATAGAAATTCATCTTGTCCCTCCTTCTCTTCTTCCACTTACTTTTTCTTCTGCTGCTGAGTTTGCAAATCTTTCTCTGGTAGAGATAATAAAATATTTTTATAAAAATATAATAAGACATTTCTTAAACCCAAAAGCTCTTTAAGAACAAAATTCTGTCAGGGTGCCTGGGTGGCTCAGTCAGTTAAGCATCCAACTTCAGTTCAGGTCATGATCTCACAGTTCTTGGGTTTGAGTCCTGCATTGGGCTCTGTACTGACAGCATGGACCCTGGAGTCTTCTTCAGACTACCTGTCTCCCTCCCTCTCTGTCCCTCCCCTGCTCCTTCTCTCTCTCTCTCCCAAAAATGAATAAACATTAAAAAATTTTGAAAAAAAAATTCTGTCCTTCCATATTTTACTGTTCACTAACAATCTTTATGCTTTTCCGTATACCCAGAAGTTATTTAAATATCACAATAAGGGTCTTTTCCCATCATTTGATTTGCATATATGTTCCAATTATGGCTCTTCTTCAAAGAAAAGAATGGATTAGATATCAGCTCTAGTTTGATATGGATTGAATGAATTTGATATCAACTCCATTTTTACTATTAAACAGTCCCTTCCATGATGACCCAATGTTGAAATAACTTATATAAAGAATAACTTTTTATATTAAATTAAAATTTTTATCAAGGACTCAGTATATCTTACATTTATTACTAATGTATCTGCTGTCACACACACAATAAGTCTATCCAATTTCCTTTTCTTTATGAAAATATTACAATATATCCAAGTAAATCTCACTGCCACTTTACTAAAATAAAGTTTGAAGGGCAGAGAAGTAGTCTTTTTATATGTCAAAGTTAATAGGTCAGATTTATATTAATAAATGAAAGAGAAAATAATAAAAAGTGCAGAATGGCAGTAAGAGCTGGGAACTGATGGGGAACAGGAGTATAAGGGAAACTTTCACTGCCTTTCTTTTTCTCTTTCAAAATTTGTTTAAATCGCCAGCAGTGTATTTACTTAAAGGGATAAATAAATGAACAAATACATTTTGTTAAAATTTAAACCAAATAATAGTAAGCTAAATAAAAATAAGAAAAAAAAGAGAAGGAAGGGTAAGAGGAAAGAAAAGGTATGTTGATAGACATTTTGCTTACATACTAAGCAATCTCCACAGTATAATCCAGGAACCTTGAAAAGCTACCATAAGTTTCTTGAGAATTCTTAGAAAACATTTCCAGATAACTCAGGGTTTTGTGGATTTAAGACAAAATCAGAGACAAGAAGTCAAATTTGGAGAAAAGAGGAGAAATCGAGTTGGGATTTGTAAGGATTCCTATTCCTTTTTTAGTACCTTAGGCAGAAGACTTCATATTTTTGTACTTTTAAAGAATGAGAAAAGAAAATGAAGAAATAATTGGCTCGATGTAAACCAACTGAGATGCTTTGAAGAGGGTGAAACCCTCAATCTGCAAACTCAAATATGTATAATCAACTCACTAGGACTCAGAGGAAAGTTCCCTAAAACAAAATGAAACGTGACTCCAGACTGAGTGTAGATTGCACCAAAACAAAGTGACCCCATCTAAAAAGGGGACACAGATCCATAGCTAGTGTGATTGTTGTGAGAATATACTTTAAAGTGTTAGACCAACATTCATTGTCTGCTCACCTACAAAATCAAGACACTTCAAGAGGAATTCATAGAAGATTATCACTCACTTCCAGGCTAGAGGCTACAGCAAAATTGGCTTCAAGGGAATTTCTTCTATAAAATCTCTTCTATAATAAAATTAGAACTGGGCTTCCAAGTAGAAACTCAGAATTAAAATATTTTAGTAAAAAGATATTCAGATGGTCAGTGCAAGTATACCTCTTTGTCACTTTTAATATTTTGCATTTCTTCACCATAATTCTAGATTCTGAGATATCCTCTTTGTTATTATTTTTCCATCTGGAAATTCTATTTTCTTCCTTTTCCTCACTTTTAGGATTCATTTGTGTATTATTTTTACTTAACATATATAAGATACTTAATAGAGGAGCGCCTGGGTGGCTCAGTCGGTTAAGTGTCCAACTTCAGCTCAGGTCATGATCTCATGGTTCATGAGTTTGAGCCCCGCATAAGGCTCTGTGCTGACAGCTTGGAACCTGGAGCCTGCTTCAGATTCTGTGTCTCCCTCTCTCTCTTCCCCTCCCCCACTTGTGTTGTGTCTCTCTCTCTCAAAAATAAATAAACATTAAAAATTAAAAAAAATTTTTTAAAGGTACTTAATAGAGCAGAATAGTAATACCATATTCCCTCTTAGGTGTGGTAACGTATTATCACAAAATCTGAATGTGGCCTTAGTATTAAGGAATCAAATTCTATAAACAATTCTGCTAATAATTCTATAAGCTGAAAATTATGTAATATTTTGTTAAAAATGGGGAGCTATTACAAGCAATAACCTGTTTCATGCCTGTCAGAGGCCACATGACAGGTGTAAGCTATACCTACAGAATCAGTTCAATTTAGTTTACAAAGGCCTACAAAGGTGAGTTTTATTTCTTCAGATGTAAGAATCCAAAAATACAGAGACTAATAAGATATATTCCTGGCTTTTGTGGAATTTTCAGTCCAGTGGAGGAGACAGATCTGTAAATACAGAATGCCGATACAGAGATCAATAGCCATCAGACACACACTTGGTCTGATAAAACTAATCAAGGCAAGAAGGGATTCCAATTCAATGAGCCTCCTTCAGTGACTCTTCCAGACTCTTGGGAACATCTGTTCCCAAGGACACTGCATTATACTTGGGCCCCCAGATAATATATACCTTAGCAGATCACAAGCATTTTATTATATGGATCCTGAAACCATGCTCTTTATCTCCCCATTGCAGACTATGGTCTATTCTTCCTCATTTTAGTCTTCTGTTGACCCTCTTCTCTAGTTCGATGTATTGATTTAGCACCACCTATTTCCAAACCAGCTCTGGTTACTGATATTTTCTCTCTGCCTCAGACTAAGTGTCCTCCAGATTTTGGAATAACATACCAATTCCACCTAAGACAGACTAACCTTTTCTTTCTCGTCCTATGCATGCATCTAAACTATTTTTGCAGTTGCATGTAGTCAACTTACTGGGTTCTAGTCAATGGAACATGAATGGAAATCATGTGCTCCACGTCCAGACCTGATCTGTTAAAAACATCTCATGCACAGTCCTCCATACTCTTTCATCTTCTGCAGATTGGTGCCAAATAAGGGGTGTGTGGGGCAAGTGGGAGAGGGAATGGTAGGCAGACTGAGGAGAAGCAGAGTAAACTGGTTTTGAATCTAATAAATTTCACCTCATCAGACAAAAGAATGATGTGTTATTTACATGATTGCAACTAATGTCAACAGGTAGAGAATATGTTTGTTGGAAAGAGTGGGCAATATTTGCACTTGTATCGTGTAGTTGCCTTCAGGTTTAAAGCCACACTGTGAACTCTTATTTAGAATTGTCAGTGAATAGTCAGAATAATTAAGGGATTTAAATGCAATTTTTCTCATTTCCTTTCTCAGTTCTGTGAGCAATGGAAAAAACACAAAGTTAACTGCCTTCAGAATTTTCATCACCTTGTAATTTAGTTTAACTTTTTGTGGCCACAAGGCATTTGTTGTAATAAAACTAAAATGATATGAAAGGGAGCAGCTTCTGGTAATTGATCATTTTTGTCAGGAATTTTTAGGTTGTATTTCTAATTCTGCTGGGGACTAATTAGATTACAGTATGTTTGGCAAGTTACGATTTCTTTGTCAGGCAGTTCTGTGGGTGACGTATTAATATTGTCCTAAAATACTTTTTTTACTATGACAGGGGGAACTTCTGTGGACACTTACATGATCCAGAATATATTAGTATGCCCTTTGTTTTATATTTGTAGTTGTTATCTTTTACTCTTTCTGGTTCTTCTACCTGACTCTTTGTCCCAGATTTTTTTTTTCCTATGAATGAATGATAATACTACCCATCTGGCAGTCATTTGCAATGAATTGAAGAGGTTTGGGAAAATTCCCTGGCAGAGTGGCACTTACATTTATGTCATCTATGACAGAAATATAATTACTATGTTAACATAAATATATCCCTTCTGAAATATCAGAATGTTTTCAGGCTTCACCAATTATTTTAGATATTATAAATGATAGTGGTTCTTCTCTCAAGGGATCTATTATTTTTCCAGGTTCCATAAGAGATAGGTATGGTCCATATTAGCACTTAAATATTTCAAAAATACGTGTAGAGCAAAGAGCTTTGTAAGTTTTTAACATAAATCTAAAGTAATTAACAAAAAAGCCAAACTCACAATGGAACAGTAGCAGGGTCTGCCCTTGTCAAAAAGTGATGCCCAGCTTCCTTTCTTAACTATTCATTAGTCTGCCAAGACCACAACTTCCATTGACTTGTTAATCAGTCGAGGCTTATATATTTAATTTTAGTGATTTACTGGGGGTTTTTATTTTGGCAATTATGTTTTACTTTATCATTACATAATATTGCACAATTTCCTTTGAAAAGATCTATAAAAGTAATTAAAGACAAAATACTCAAGAGTACATATTTTTCATAACTGGGCTAAGTGATAGGCAAGATCATAAGTAAAGGAAATTGATGAATTGAAGAAGGAAAACAGATGGTAGAGCTGTATACACATGCCAACACACTCTAGCCTGCAGTCTGTTCCAGATTCTGCTCAAGCCAGAAACATAGTGAAAGTGATACCAGGAGCTTAATCCAGCAGAAAAGGCCCATAGTCCCCTTGGGTCCTTAAAAGCAGGCTTCCTGGCTCCAACACAAGTAGCCCTGTGCAAAGCAGTATTCCACAGAAATGCTACGTTTTCTGACCTTCTGGAAGTTTGTATGTTAAACCATATGGTCTTTTTCAAGGGGAGAAGAGTTCTCTCTAAATAACTGTAATAGATGGCAATAGATGATGTAGATGAATGGATATACAGAGACAAAATGGTTCTCTCTTTTCTTATGTGTGGTTATCATTTTTTCCTATTTGTCGTTAATATTTCCTTTGTTTTTTACTAATATGTGATGGATACCCCACGAATCTCTGAGTTACACAGATGATTGAAATGATAGTTCTGCTCATAGATTAATCACTGCTTTGATCTGCTAAGAAAAGCTTTGAAAGAACAAGTGAGGACAATAAGAATGCTGGTAAAGTGAATTGAAATAATCAAGTAAATAAAGGTAATCTTCTTTTGGCTCCAAAGTATCTTTTCAGTTGCCAAGATGGTGGCAGCTTCATAATTGAACAAGGGGTTCCCCAGTTTCTAACCAAGGTCATTTTCATTTAGTGTTCCAATTAGTCCCTTGTGAGTAAACTACATTTAAGTCATCAACAAAATAAGAAACAAAAGTCAGATTATAGTGAGTTTTAAATATTGAAAAGTTTTGCTGAACATTAGTTGTAACTGAACATTTAAGAAGAAACTGAATGTCTAGCACTATGGGATTGGTAAATTAAACCATACTATTTTATTTTATGGGACATGAGGTAGACAAGGGAGTCATTTTATAGGAATATTAAATAATATAGGAAAATGCATATGCTGTAATATTAAGTGAACAACAAATCAATTCACTACAAACTTTTGATATTTTCCTGTCTTCCTGACTTAAGAGCAATTAGTAGATTCCAGTAATGATTTGGGGTAACTATCTCTTAAAATGAATCTTAGGAGGGGAAGGAGTAGCAAAATGGGGGCAATGGATTAAGGGGTAAAACACTCTTTTTTTGATGGACAAGTTTTTGAGAATGGCTGAAGCACAGGTTGCATGTAAGAGCCCTCCTAGAGGAGGTGGGGTGCTACTATAGGGCTTTGAGCCATAACCACAGTCAACTAAGCCTTCATGACTTCATGAAACAAGCAACCAATTACAGTATTTGGGAATCCAGCTGCAGTAAATTTTGACAATTACACAGGGGTAATTGACCCAGTGCCAGTCACTGACCTTTGCAGTGTAGAGGATAGCCAGTTTATGGATATATCCTTACATTGGAACCTAAGAGCTAACTTCAAATATGGATGATAAATGGCTTGTCTATCTATTTACTTGTCTGTCCTTAACACCTTAATAAATCACTTTTTTTTTTCTTTGCTAAATTCCTGGTAGAGAGTATAATTCATGAATTGGCCAAAATAAACAAGTAGACTAGAGAGGTAAATTAATCCTTAAAATTCTCACTACAGGGGTGCCTGGGTGGTTCAGTTGGTTAAGCATCTGACTCTTGGTTTCGGCTCAAGTCATGATCCCATGGGTTTGTGAGTTCAAGCCCCACATCAGTGGGGCTGTGATATGTGGAGCCTATTTGGAATTCTCTCTCCCTCTCTCTGCCCCTCCTGCAGCTCTCTTTCTCTCAAAATAAATAAATAAACTTAAAAAAAAGTCCTCAGTGTAATTCAAAGTATCTACTTTGCAGCCCATATAAGCTACTCTTATGAAACATATATTAAATATGCTTGTTCAATAAATATATAGGAGTCATTAGGATATATAAAAATGTCAAGGATTTCAAAAAGAAAGAATATAGTGTTGCCAAATATAGACAACACTAATTTTTAAATTAGTCATCTCTGGTTACCTTGTCTAGCCAAATCCCAGATCGTATTTTCTTACCCTTTCAGAAAATTGGATGCAAGAGGGATGAGAGTCTCATCTAAGGAATTCATTCCCCTATCATCGAACCAAAATAAGGAGAGTTAAGTAGGTAGGTTTTTGTTTGGTATGTCAGAATGAACAATAATATCTCCCTATAAACCCACCCATCTCTTAATTAGAACATCTTCTTATTGATATCCCATAAGGCATCCATAATTTATACCTTACTGTGTAATATACACTACTTTGTTCAGATATTCAAAACAATACCCAGTATAAACATTTACAAAATGGAGTCTTCCTGGGCAGGGATTGAAGTGAGAAGAAAATGAGAAAGAAAATGGAGGGCATGAGACCTTTCTGGGAAGGACAAATCTAGTGTAGAGAGCTCCTGTGAGGATTTTGAATCCCTAAAGGCAACATGAAGACTGAGCATCTGACGAGTAGAAGAAAGATACAGGATGAGAAGCAGAAGGGAAACAAAACCCATTTTACTTTTTAATTTTTTCCTAGAGCCCAAGGCCAGTTGCCACTGAAAATAATGTTTAATCTTCAGCAAGCTATTAATACCAGGCACCAAGTAACCACATTTATTAGGAGTCTGATCACACTGAATACTCCTCGCAAACAGGGTCTACACCTTACTCATCTTCTTTAGCCCTAGCATATACTAGTATGATAGATCAAAGGTAAACAAAAATGAGTAAGATGGTAGTTTCTTTCATGAAACTTAATGCCAAAAAGGAACCAATGAAACAAAGTAGCTGAAGTTTATAACAGGCATATGCTCTGGGTACAGAAGAAACAGAAAAATTATTTGTCAAAGTGGTTAGCGTGCTTGGGGGAAGTAAAGTCAAGACAGGCTTTACAGAGCAGGTGATGTTCATGTTGATGTTTGATATTCATATGGCGAAAAGAAGGAGCAAAAGATATTCCAGACAAAAGGAGAAGAAGTAAGCCAAAGCCATGGGTCTTACTGAAGTCCAATTGTGCCTCCAGTGCTATTTTATGCAAATTCAACTCATAAATAATATAGTAATTTGTGAAACTGTCTCATTCCAAATATAATCGTAAGACATCCATTACCATATACACAGTGTCTTTTCAGCTCTATGAAGTATCTATCTGCCAGATCAGGGCTTTCCCCAACAATTCACAAATATAATGAATATTTCTGAGTCAAAGATAGGTGTCTAATATTACCATTCGCCTTTTTCAAGAAAGGAAAAACTTGAAGTAAAATTCCTTTTTCCCAGATTAGAAAATGAGAACTTGTGGTTGTTGTGTTTCAATGGAAGTTGTGGAAGTTTCCACAACTTGTGGAAGTTGTGTTTCAACTTAGAAGGTTTCTTTATGTTAAATGGTAGGTGAGCTCAGTAATAGATTTACTATAACACTCACATTGGTAAACCTTAGTTGAAGGCTGTTATTTTCTGGCTATCAATGGAACTTTATCAACAGTAGTTGTATAACCATGCCAAACAATTTGGCAGGTACTCTACACCACTGATACTTTGAGAAATGGTAGTGCCATCCTTTAGCAGAATGAGTCAAAAAGACTTAACGCTAACAGTAACAAACACGTTTGGAAAGTATGGGAGCACATACCTGGGATTTTACCCACTTACAGCATGTGAGTACAGACCCAAGAAAGAAATAAGTTCAAAATAGTCTATAAAATGACTTCCTGAAAGGAGTGACATATGAAGATAGAGCAGCTGTATGTTTGACTTTCTAAAATAGCCTCTTGTAAAGCAGAAATCTCTTAGTACGCACACATGATGGTGAAGGCAGCTGTTGTGTTAGTTCTGTGATTCTGTGCCAAACCTAGATGCTGGAGTGATAAGGGTGCTTAGAAAGTTAAATGCTTGCTTTTTTTGAGTACTTGCCCACACATGTTTCTAGTCTCTGCTTGGAGAAATCAGATATGCTCTTTAGGTGAAAGGCATGGGTGAAAAGTGAGTAAGTGAACCTGGGTCTTCAACTTTCAGACATCTTGCCAGCAACTTGATACAGCTAGAGGCTGCTAAGAACTGAAATCCTAAATGCCTTACAGGAATTTTTTCTGAAATACCTACGTGAAGATCTGATTTTCTTTAATTTTTTTTTTAATTTAAGTTCATGCTAGTTAACATATAGTGTAGTCTTGGTTTCAGGAGTAGAGTTTAGTGACTCATCACTTAGGTAAAACACCTAGTGCTCATCCCAGAAAGTGCCCTCCTTAATGCCCATCACTCATCTAGCCCATCCCCCTGCCCAACACCCCTCCAGCAACCCTCAGTTTGTTCTCTTGTACTTAAGGGTCTTTTAAGGTTTGTCTCTCTTTCTTGTCTAGCTCTCAATCTCATCTCTCTCATCTTCCGATACTGAGACAACCCTAGTGACTCTCACAGTCCTTAGCTTAGACTAGAGCTAATATTTTTTTATGCTTGTTGAAGGAATAAATGAATGAACAGATATTATAAAGAGTAGCTTGGATTGCTATCAGCAGACAATACCGATCATTTTATTACTAGTGATGAGGAAATAAAAATAACAACCATAATTTAATTATGTTTTTGTTTTGCTGTCTCTTATTAACTAGATGCTTTGAGCAGTGTTTCTAGCTTTGCTTTCCTTTTTATCCAATCATCATGGTCCCCATTCAAGTGAAATTATTGATGCTCAATGGCTGGTTGCACAACACTTTAAAATCAAACACAAGACACTGTAATATGCGTATATATTAGACATCTTTTTAAAGAGTACTTCTGGAGTTTGATTTCTCTTTTGAGATTTTGATTTGACTTATAACCTCCCTGACTCTTTGTCCAACTTTTTTTTCCTGGAATGAAAGAGCTGTCAAATAGTCATGCCATTAAAAGTGTCATGCAATCTAGCCAAAATAGTCTCCTGCTGTCTCAGAGCGCTTAAAATTGATTAATATTCTCTGTTCTGGTCTCCTGAGGTCATTTATAATGCTATGTATTTGTGCTCTTCCTGCTGGGGTTCATTTGACCTTGAGATAACACACATTACCAGAAGAGAATACAACTAACACGTCTAAAGCAGGTATGCTTTATTTAAAAAAAAAAACTGTTTAAAGCAAGACATTGTAGGGTACTATATTTACTTTCTTAAGTGATGCCTATGGCAAATTGACAATATCAAATTAAAACCTGGTTTTTTCTTCAAGAAGTGATGCCTATGTACTAAGCAGATAAAACTTGAGAAAACAGTGAATAAGTGCAATTTATTAACTGTTGCCACCTGTATGGCTCTCTCAGCATTACGTAGGGCTCACCTTCCCATAGGAAAATCTATACCATATTCTTTGTCTTAATCCTTAGGGACTGTGCTCTCTGGTATCTGTCACCACTAGAAACGGTTTAAGATCAACAAATGCTCTGAGATTTATTGACATTGACTCAAAGCATAATACTCTAGGAATATTGATATGTTACTAAGGGACTTGAAAAGGCCTAGAAGTCCTCAGGAAATACCTGAAGGAATAGATCTTAAATTGTAGCCTTTCAAATGGGGATTTGGACTGGTAGTTCTTGGAGTCTGAGTTAGCTTTCTTCCTAGAGCCTCTCAAATCAACTAAGCCTACCCTGCCATGTCAGCCCTGGGGAAGAGAATCAAAGCAGGTTGTCTCTTTCTTGTAACACAATCATTATTAAAGTGGGGAAACTATGAGATCTGGAATTAGATAGATTCATTGCCAAGATCTGAACAGTTGGCTTAGTCTTCAAAGTGAGTGTGTGTGTTCGGGTGTGGGGTTCATTTAATATGATTATTTAATTAAAGTTCTGTCATGTATATCTGTATAATCTCTTCCAGGTTATTTATTCTTTATGAGATTTATTTCTCATATCTAAAATAGGAATAATAATCTCATCCTCAATTTAACTTGGATTAGTTTAAACAGAATATGTATAGCAACATGTACAGTGCCCGACAATAGTAGGTAGTCAATAAATATTAGATGTCTTCACTGAATAAAAAGAAACTTCATTTATGTTCCCTGTCTCTTTGAAACTAGCATGAACAAAACTTTATTTTTATTTTTTTAAGTTTTTTTATTTATTTTGAGAAATACAGTGAGAGCAAGTGCAAGCAAGGGAGGGGCAGAGAGAGAGGGAAACAGAGATTCCAAAGCAGGCTCCGCACTGACAGCCAAGAGCCTGATGCAGGGCTCCAACTCACAAACTGTGAAATCGTGACCTGACCAGAAGTCAGATGCTTACCTGACTGAACGAACCAGGCACACCCAATATTTATTTTTATGAATAAAATAAATAAGTACAATTTAATTACAAATCACAAAGAAACACATTTGGTAGACAAGTGGTATTGTTGAATTAATTTATTGATTTTGCTCACTTTAAACAATACTCGCAATATAAAGAAATTAACTCCAAAATATTAGAAATATATTATGTATACAAGACATACAGATTAAAGCTGTAATAGTAACCAAATAAGTCAGCAAAATCCAACCTGAAATGGGTATATAAAAATTTCTCATTGGTATATAACATTTTTCTAAACGTATATACAAATTTTTACCTTGAAAGTTGCCTTGGACTTTTACAAGCCAGATATTGAGTCAGATGAAGAAAAGAGATTCTTGTGTGACAAAAAGCCTTAAAAGGAAACACCCTTCTCTCAGTCATCCATGACTAAAGGCCAGGGATTGCACTGTCACATACATAAAGCAAATGATCAGACAGATAAGCCTCGTATGTGTTCTTTCTAACCCACTTTAAGAAAGAACCATACTATTTAGTGCACTCTTTTACAACCTCTTCATCAGTAACCTTTTAGTTTCAGCTCAAACACTTCCAAGTCAAATTTCCTCTCATCTAAAGAAAATGGAAGGCTCTGATGATGAGAAATTTCTTGTTTACTATGGTCAGCATGGGCAGGCAGGCTGTGAGTCTAGTGACACATTGGAAACAGAACAGAAAGGTAGGTAACTGAGGCACAGCAAGGAACCTTCTCCCCCAACCCGATGTTTTAAAATATAGCAGAACCAGGTCCTTGGATCCTCTAACCTGGTCGATTTCTCAATCCACATTGGCTGCAATGGCCAGCAGACTTAGGGTCTAGCTCCATGAAGAAGTAAGAGACATTAGGAGAAGTTTCCACACTTATATTTAGTCTGAGTATGTTATTTTCACTGCTTTTTGATGGCTTAGTAGTAAACCGGAGTCAAATAACATGGAACTAAGTCTAAACCACAATTCTCCAAACTAATTGAGAATTCTAATAAATATTGAGACACAACTGGCTTTTAAACCTTTTTTTTTATTAAAATGTCATTGACATACAACATGCTATTAGTTTCAAGTGTGCATCATAGTGATTCAATATTTTTATACCTTATGAAATGATCCCCACAATAAGTCTGGTTACCATCTGTCACCATACATAGTTACTACAATATTATTAACTATATTTCCTATGTTGTACATTACATCCCCATGACTTATTTATTTTATAACTGAAAGTCTGTATTTCTTAATCTTGTTCACTTATTTAGCCTGTCCCCTAACTACTCCCCCCGCCCCTTGGTAACCAATAGCATGTTTTCTGTATTTATGAGTCTGTTTCTGTTTTTGTATTATTGTTCATTTGTTTTGTTTTTTAGAATCCACATATGAGTGAAATTATACAGTATTTGTCTTTCCCTGTCTGATTTATTTCACTTAGCATAATACCCTATAGGTCCATCCATGTTTTTGCAAATGGCAAGATTTCATTCTGTTTTGTGGATGATACATATATGTATATATATACACATATATATGTATGATGATATATATATATATATGATGATGTATATATACATATATATACATGATATATATATATGATGATGTATATATACATATATATACATACATACATATATATGACACAACTTCTTTATCTATTTGTCTATTGATGGACACAGGTTGCTTCTATATATTGTCTGTTGTAAATAATGCTGCAATAAATGTAAGGATGCATGTATCTTTTCATATTGGTGTTTTTGTTTTCTTCAGATAAATACCTAGACATGGAATTGCTGGATAGTATGGTAGTTCTATTTTTAATGTTTTGAGCAACACCCATACTATTTTCCATATTGGCTGGAAATAGTGTACGAGAGTTCCCTTTTCTCCACATTCTCACCAATACTTGCTATTTTTTGTCTTTTTGATAATAGCCAATCTGACAGGTATGAGGTGATATCTCATTGTGGTTTTTATTTATACTTTCCTGATGATTAGTGATGTCGAGCATGTTTTCTTGGGCCTGTTGGCCATTTGTATGTATTCTTTGATAAAATGTATATTCAAGTCCTGTATCCATTTTTTAAACAGTAGATGAAAATTACAGAAGGCAAAAATTGTATTTAAACATTTTTGAACCAGTTGTTATTACCGTTTAAGACTATGGGAGAGTGATGGTATTTGGGGCAAGACTTATTCCCAACTACTAATATATTCTATGAATCATGGGGATAGAAACAGGAAGGATATTTTTGTTGTTCATTTTTGTATTCCCAGAAACTAGAAAAATGTTCTAGCACTTAGTAGCTCAATAAATATTTGTTGACTGACTATCTGGAGGAAGCAATTAAGAGTGAAAGTAGAACATACAATACTTCACAGAGGAGATATCTGTGAGGGTGTAGAGGGTTCTGGTTTTAGAGGCAGTGACAGAATACTTACAGCATCACGTCTCATAAGTGAGAACAAAAAGTACACATTAGAGTTAAAGGTAAAGAAACAAATGTTCACATAGAACATAGTAGAAGAGCCTCATGGGAAAAAAAAGGATGAATTGTATACAAATGTGAAAATGGGAAGGAATCATAGAGATACTCTTTGTCCTTGGAGAAAAAGTTGTTAATAACTGAGAAAAAGCTACTCGTAGTTAGAAGTTAAACCAGAGACTTATGATAGGTACAGGAGAGGTGAGAAGAGAAGTATCAGGGCTTAACAGGCCGCAATATCCCATGAGACATGCTCAAGTTTCGTGGTGTGTAGGGGCTGCAAATTGAAATGCTTACAGGAGACAGGTAATGAGTGACTGGGGCCCAGTGGAAAAACAGAAAGCATATGCTCCTTCTAAAACCAGCAGTCATTGTAGCTCCTATGATTGTTTGCCATTCGGAAATTGAAACCCAAAGAGAAGCCAATAATCTGCACTAGCATGTAAAATCTTCTAATTTGTAAATGTTAGGAACTGATTCAACATTTATAAACAATAGTTTATGTCACATAGCAACGCAGATTTATAAAATGTAGCATTGAGAAAAAAGAAAAGGAATGAGATTTATGGCATAGAATCATTGAGACAAATTAAAAACACATTCACAAAGAAAAAGAAAATATTCTATAAGATTTCATGTACATTAAATGACACAAGTCAAACACATTAGTATCCTGCCTTGGTTATGGGAGGAGATAAAACTGACCGAGAAATGAGAGGGAAATACCAATTTAAGAAAAAAATCAGAGAAGTCCTACATGGGCACATGATAATACCGTACTATGGATTAGGAGTATTATTATCCAATTTTCTGCATATAAAGTCTAAAAGTAAATGAATAAATAAAGCACACAGTAAAGACCCAGAAAACAAACAAATCAAACTTGTTAGTATTTGAATTCGATCTGTGAGCTACTGGTTCCAAAGTCCTTATTTACATATTGTCCCCCAAAAGCTGCCCTGAATGTGGCCAGAGAATTGGAAAATTTTGGAGAAAATTGGCTCCTGGAAGAGTTGAGAGGCCATGACTTATAAGCACTCAGTGGTCATTGCTACTCCTGTGTCATCTGCTGGTACTTCTCTGCTGGGTTTTGGGCGATGGACAAGCAAGAGAATGAGGAGTGAAAGACAAAGAAAATGCATCAGACATAGCAGACTAGATATGCCTCTAATGATTCTCACCCAGTGAAAAGCCTTCACAATACCCTAGGGACTGGAGATTAAGATAAGTGTGCTTCTGTGTCTATTTGTGAAAATACTATCAAAGATAAGTACACACAGATCCTGCTTCATATGGAAGAGTTTGTGTTTGTAGTGTAATTTTCCAAGCCCTGTTTTCTAAATTCAACACATGCTCCTCATCAAAGTTCCTCTGTAAATTTGAGCCCTCCAACAGATTGTGGTCTAGGGAAAACAAAAACTATACACATGGTTTTTATTTTTTATATATTAAATGAAGCCAATATATTTCTATAAATCAATTTGTTCTCTGGCTCATGATGAAACCAATTTTTCAAAAGTTTTAATCAAATTAATGATCATGGACAATGGTCATTTTATTTTTCCCTTAAAGCCTAAATTAACCTTTTAAGTTAAGAATGTTGTGGTGATTACTGCCCAAGGCTAGTACTGTTTAGAACAGTAAATGTCCATGAATTACATTTTACTTTTTTTTTTTTTAACTTTTTTTTAAAGTTAGGTTTTTAAATGACCATTCTCTCTGGAGGTGCTGCTGAAAATTAACTTCTATTAAATGGTAAATGCAAATGATGAAATCCTGGATTGCAAATATAATTACATTAAGTACATAGAAAAACTTAAAATTTTTAAGTTTTGAGTTTAACTATTAAAAGTTTATTCTAGTTCTTATTAAAGTAAGATTTAATTCATATGTTATTAAAAGATCTAGATAGTGGACTATGTTTAACATTTTTGAAAGGTAATGTAGAGTCAGTTGGGTTTCTCTACACTACCTTCTACACATGTGACTTTTACTCACCACTGCCTCAGTTTCTTCACCCATAAAATTTTGAGAAAAGTAGTATGAAATTAATTACTACTTAGAATACTACCATAAAATAAATGTCAGGTACTGTTATTAGTGACATCTAAAAAATCAAATTATCATTTGATAATGTGCATACACTTCTGACAAGTATTCCAAAGATATTTATCATATGTCTTTGCAAATACATTCATCATCATCTGCTAAAAAGTGTTAATCATTTATATTATCATTTAAATATATAACTAGCAACTTTGGGGTAGAAAAGCATTGTCTTCACACCGATCATTCAACCTGTTGTATTAGGAATACTGTAGTCTATTATGTCCTCAGATAAATGGAAGTTCTCTCAATGATAACCAATGCTCCTTCCCCTATAAATGTGCATGTGTTTTATATATGTTCTGTTGGTCAATGTTACAAAAAGAAAATTCCAAGAAATATTATTTTCTATAAGGTGCATTACAGAAAATTTAATAATGACCATTCACCATGGACTAGGTTCAAGCAGTAATGAGAATTATCATGACCACCACTTTCTTCCTTCTCCTTCTCCTTCTTCTTCCTCTTCGCCTTGTTTCCTTCTTCCTCTTCCTCTTCTTCAAAAGCACCGTTATCATCTTCAACATCATCACCTAACCCTAATATACTGTGAAGCTTGAATTTTCTATTCTCTTTGAAAAATACAATTATCTAAATTTTCAAGGTTTGTTCTTAAAATACTTTAGCATCTTTTGAAGGAGTGTAGACTTATTTATTTTACTTTTTTTCTCTTATTTTACTTCTAAATAGAATGCTAAGTAATGAAATTGAGTTGTTAATTTAGAATAAGACCTACATAAGTATGAAAAGATAGGCTGTCTCATAAAATATCGTATTTCTATGTCATAAAATATCGTATTTCATTTACAAAATAATGACCAGAAGGTCTCCTAGCATTGACTTGTTCAGGATAGACTCTCAAAAATGTCTAAATACATTAATTTGAGAAGTTGCTATGATTTAAGGTTGTTTTCTTTTATTTTTAAAATTTTTATTTTAATTCCAGTTAGTTAACATACAGTGTAATATTAGTTTCAGATGTACTGTGTAGTGATTCAAGACTTCCATACAACACCTGGTGCTCATCACAAGTGCCTTCCTTAATCCCCATCACCTATTTCATCCACCTCCCACCCACCTTCCCTCTGGTAACCATCAGTTTGTTCTCTATCACTAATAGTCTGTTTCTTGATTTGTCTCTTTCTCTTTTTCTTTCCCTTTGCTCATTTGTTTCTTAAATTATTTTTTTTTTTTGTTGCTGTTGTTTGTTGTTTTATTTTTTTGTTTTATTTTTTATCTTTAAAAATTTACATCCAAATTAGTTAGCATATAGTGCAACAATGATTTCAGGAGTAGATTCCTTAGTGCCCCTTACCCATAACCCCCCCCACACACACAACCCCTGTAGTAACCCTCAGTTTATTCTCCATATTTATGAGCCTCTTATGTTGTCCCCCTACCTGTTTTTATATTATTTTTCTCTCCCTTCCCTAATGTTCATCTGTTTTGTCTCTTAAAGTCCTCATATGAGTGAAATCATATGGTATTTGTCTTTCTCTGACTTATTTCTCTTAGCATTATACTCTCTAGCTCCACCCATGTCATTGCAAAAGGCAAGATTTCATTCTTTTTATGGCTGAATAATATTCCCTCATATATATATATATACGTATATATATACATATATATATACGTATATATATACATATATATATGTATATATATACGTATATATATACGTATATATATACGTATATATATATATCTTCTTTTATCTATTTATATATATATCTTCTTTTATCTATTTATATATACCATCTCTTATTTTTTTAATGTATTTCATTTCTTTCTCATATGTTTTTGCAAAATTTCCAAGGTAAACATTAGCTTCATATGCAGAAATAAAGGAGAGTTCCTTTAAGAACTGGCATTTACTGAATCAAAATGATCAGATTTTGATAATGGAAAATAAACTTGTATATTATCAACACTGAAGAGCTTAAATGAGGAGTTTTCTTTGGAAGGATCTCCCTCATTGAATCCCATTCTGCCTCAGGGGACTCAAAGCATCATCATATACATACAAATACAAGAAAATGCATCCACGTGGGAGCAGCATCTGCGCAATCTCAGAGATGGTTCTATGTCACACGTGTAAATGTTCCAGGTATTTGATGTTCTGTACTAGCACTTTTATGGGTGAGTTTCAACATTTAGTTAAGAACACATTTTCTTAGGGTGCCTGGGGGGCTCAGTCAGCTAGGCATCTGACGTCAGCTCAGGTCATGATCTCATTGCTTGTGAGTTTCAAGCCCCACACTGGGCTCTCCACTGTCAGTGTGAACTCCACTTCGGTTCCTGTCTCCCTCTCTCTCTGCCCCTCCCCAGCTTGTGCTTTCTCTCTGTCTCAAAAATAAATAAAAACATTTTTAAAAAATTAAAAAAGAACACATTTTCTTGGAGGTGCCTGGGTGGCTCAGTCAGTTAAGCATCCAACTTTGACTCAGGTCGTGATCTCACAGTTGGTGGGTTTGAGCCCCACACAGGGCTCTGTGCCGACAGCTCAGCACCTGGAGCCTACTTCAAATTCTATGTCTCCCTCTCTCTGCCCCTCTCCTGCTTGTGCTCTCTCTCTCTCTCTCAAAAATATATAATAAAAAAAGTTTTTAAAAGAACACATTTTTTTGGGAGATAAATTTATATAATCCCATAATTTGCTAAATTGTCAGACTATTAACTGCCTTAAATATACAAAGAAATCACTGTGAATATTTTATTCTCTACATTTCTGCACTATCATTGTCATCTTCAATTTTGGCTCTGAAATGCATTTTCCTAAATTCTCATCTGCTCACTGAAGGACAAGACCAAAGGACAAGACTGGAAGTTCCTATATGAACTCCATGTTCCCAAAGAACCAGCCCACCAGCGGCTGGTTGCTGTCCTCATCCAGAAAGACGCTGCCATCTATCTGCAGCAGCAGAGGCCTTGGGGCCTCTTCCCTCTGCAGCACTGGTCTGCCCTACCAGTATGGCTTCCAGGAGGTTCCTCTCCTCCAAGAGCCCCATGTGCTGGCAAGGACTGGTCCCTCTTCAGTCCCTGCTGAGCAAGCATCACGCACAGCTGTGTGTGTGCAGTTCCCTTCCCTGAAGGCAGTGGTCTATAGCCAACCCCAGAGGCTCACTGTTACAAGGGCTCTGGGTGGTATTTTGGGCAAAGCAACACTATTGTTCTTAGGGACTAGTTTCTGTAATTCTGATTTCACAAATTGACCTTTGTCATACTTGAACTTCTTGGAGTTTGCCTGTAGGCAACTTTGTGTGACAAGGAAGTTGTCCTGGCACACATGTCGGGCTGGCTTCCTGACCAGAGACCAGCTTGGCTGAGCAATGAGGGAGAGCTCTTAGACACACTGAAGACCTCAGTCCACCTGTGAACTTCTAGCTCCGCAGGAGCGTGAGCTGCCAGCTGTCCCCAGCAGCACTGCCTGGAACCCCCAGGAGGAGGCCTAATGCTTCTCCCCACCCCTGCTTTATCTATTCATCAATCAATGGACACTTGGGCTGCTTCCATACCTTGCCTACTGTGAATAATGTTGCCATAGACATATTTATCCTCTGGGTAAATATCCAGCAGTGCCATTGCTGGATCATAGGCTGAATCTATTTTTAACTTTTTGAGGAACCTCCATACTGTCTTCCAGAGTGGTTGCACCTGTCACATTCCCATCAATAGTGCATGAGGCTTCCTTTTCCTCCACATCCTCACCAACACCTGTTGTTTCTTGTGTTGTTGATTTTAGCCATTCTGAAGATGTAAGGTGATATCTCCTTGTAGTTTTGATTTGCATTTTCCTGATGGTAAGTGATGATAAACATATTTTCATATGTCTATTGGCCATCTGGATATCTTCACTGGAGAAATGTCTGTCCCTGATTTTTTTTCCATTTTAATTGGATTATTTATTTTTTGGGTGTTGAGTTTTATAAGTTGTTTATATGTTTTGGAGATATTAGATATGAGATATGTCATTTGCAAATATCTTCTCCCATTCAGTAGATTGTCTTTAAGTTTTGTTGACTGGTTCCTTCACTGTGCAGAAGCTTTTATTTTGATATAGTCCCAGTAGTTTATTTTTGCTTTTGTTTCTCTTGCCTCAGAAGATATACCTGGAAAAATGTTGCTATGACTGATATCAAAGAGGTTACTATCTGTGTTCTCTTGTAGAATTTTTATGGTTTCTGGTTTCAAATTTATATATTTCATCTATTTGGCATTTATTTTTGTGGATAGTGTAAGAAAGTGGTCCAGATTCTTTCTTTTGCATGTTGTTGTCCAGTTTTCCCAACACCAATTGAAGAGACTTCCTTTTTTACCACTGAATATTCTGTCCTGCTTTGTTTTTTTCTGGGTTTTCTATTCTGTTCTATTGATCTATGTATCTATTTTTGTGTAGTACTATACTGTTTTGATTACCATGGCTTTGTAATATAGCTTGAAATAGGGAATCATGATGCATCCAGCTTTGCTTTTCTTTTCCAAGATTGCTTTGGCTATTTGTAGTCTTTTGTGGTTCCAAACAAATGTTTGAATTGTTTGTATTAGTTCTGTGAAAAATGCTGTTGGTATTTTGATAGGAATTTCATTAAAAGCGTAGATTGCTTTCAGTAGGAGAGACATTTTAACAATATTTGTTCTTCCAATCCATAAGCATGGAATGTCCTTCCATTTCTTTGTGTCTTCTTCAATTTCTTTTATGAGCATTTTATAGTTTTCAGAGTACAAGCCTTTCGCTTCTTTGGTTAGGATTATTCCTAGGTATCTTATTATTTTTGGTGCAATTGTAAATAAGAATATTTTCGTAATTTCTCTTTCTGCTGCTTCATTATTGTGTATAAAAGTGCAACAGGTTTCTGTACATTGATTTTGTATCCTGCAACATTACTGAATTCATTTATCAGTTCTAGTAGTTTTTCAGTGGAGTCTTTTGGGTTTTCTATAATATAGTATCATGTCATCTGCAAATAGTGAAAGTTCTACTTCTTCCTTAATGATTTCAATGCCTTCTATTTCTTTCTGTTGTCTTATTGCTGTAGCTAGGACTCCCAGTACTATTTTGAATAAAATTGGTGAGAATAGATATTCTTGTCTTATTCCTGATCCTGGAAAAAGCTCTCAGTTTTTTCCCCCATTAAGGATGATATTAGCTGTGAATTTTTCATATATGGCCTTTATTATGTTGAAGTATATTCCCTCTAACCCTACTTTGTTGAGGGTTTTTTATCATGCATGGATGCTGTACTTTGTCAAATGCTTTTCCTGCATCTATTGAAATGATCATATGGTTCTTATACTTTCTCCTATTGATGTGATGTATCATGTTGATTGATTTGTGAATATCGAACTACCTTGCAGCCCAAGAGTAAATCCTGCTTGATCATGATGAGTGATTTATTTATTTTATTTTTAACTTCAGTTTGCTAGTATTTTGTTGAGAATTTTTGCATCTATGTTCATTGGGAATATTGGATTCTTTTTCAGTGGTGTCTTTATCCAGTTTTGGTATCAGGGTAATCTGGTCTCATAGAAAGAATTTGGAAGTTTTCCTTCCTTTTGCATTTTTTTCAGAATAGTTTGAGAAGAATAGGTATTAATTTTTCTTCAAACTTTTGGTAGAATTTGCCTCTCAAGCCATCTGGTCCTGGACTTTTGTTTGTTGGGAGTTTTTTGATTATTGATTCAATTTCTCTGCTGGTTATCAGTCTGTTGAAATTTTCTTTTTATTTCTGTTTTAGTTTTGGTTTATGTGTTTCTAGGAATTTATCCATTTCTTCTAGGTTGTCCAATTTTTTGGCATAACAGTTTTTCATAATATTCTCTTGTAATTGTATTTCTGATATTGGTTGCTATTTCTCTTCTGTCATTTGTGATTTTACTTATTGAGTCCTTTCTCTTTTTTCCTGATAAGTCTGGCTAGAGGTTTATCAATTTTATTGATTTTTTTCATAGAACTATCTCCTGGTTTCATAGATATGTTCTTTTGTTTTTTTTTTAATTTCTATATCATTTATTTCTGCTGTAATATTTATTATTTCCTTCCTTCTTTTGGTTCTAGGTTTGGTTTGTTTTTATTTTTCTGGCCCTTTTGGGTGTAGTTTAGTTGTTTATTTAGGGTTTTTCTTGCTTGTGAGGTAGGCCTGTATTGCTATAAACTTCTCTCTTAGAACTACTTTTGCTGCATCCCAAAGATTTTGGGTTGTTCTGTTTTCATTTTCACTTGTTTTCATGTATTTTTAAAATTTCTTCTTTTATTTCCTGATTGACCCATTTATTTTTTAGAAGCATAATATTTAACCTCCATGTATTTGTGGTCTTTCCAGATTTTCTCTTGAGGTTGACTTCTAGTTTCATAGCATTGTGGTCAGAAAAGATACACGGTATGACTTTGATCTTCTTTAATTTGTTGAGCCTTTTTTTGAGAGCTAATATGTGATCTATCCTGGAGAATGTTCTATGTGTACTTGAAAAGAAAGTGTATTCTGCTGTTTTAGGATGGAATGCTCTGAATATATCTGTTAAGTCCATGTCATTTAAAGTCATTTTCCCTGTTGATTTTCTCCTTAGATGATCTGTCCATTGATGGAAATGGAGTGAGGAAGTCTCTTACTATTATTGTATTATTATTAATTAGTTCCTTTTTGTTTGTTATTAACTGTTTTATGTATTTGGGTACTCCTATGTCAGGTGCATAAATATTTATAACTGTTATATCTTCTTGTTGGGTAGTCCCCTTTATTATTATATAGTGCCCTTCCTTGTCTCTTGTTACAGTTTTTGTTTTAAAGTCTATTTTTTCCAATGGAAGTATTTCTGCTCCAGCTTTATTTTGACATCCATTTGCATGATAGATGTTGATCCATCCCCTCACTTTCAATCTGCAAGTATTGTTAGGTCTAAAATGAGTCTCTTTTAGGTAACATATAGATTACTCTTGTTTTTTACCCATTCTGTCACCCTATGTCTTTTGATTGGAGTATTTAGTCCATTTACATTCAAAGTAATTATTGATAGATGTATTTACTTACATTTTATCATTTTCTTTGTGGTTGTTTCTGAAGATTTTCTCTGACCCTGTCTTAGCTTCCTCTATTTCATGGTCTGCTGATTCTCTTTAGTGATATATTTAGATTTCTTTCTCTTTATTCTTTGTATATTTATTAGTGGTTTTTGATATATGATTACCTTTAGGTTTGTATATAAGCTCTTATGCACATAGCAGTCTAAATGAAGTTGATGGTTGTTTAAGTTTGTACCCATTCTTTACTCTTCTCCTCCCTACATTTTAAGTATATGTTGTTATATTTCACACCCTTTTATTTTGCGTTCCTTGACTGATTTTTTTACAGAAATATTCATTTTCACTGCTTTTGTGTTTCCTACCTTTATAGTGTCACTTTCAGTCTTTCCTTTCCGCTCAAAGTGTCCCCTTTAATATTTCTTGCAGAGCCGGTTTATTGGTCATGACCTCCATTAGTTTTTGTTTTTCTGGGAAACTATCTCTCCTTATATTCTGAATGATAACTTTGCTGGATAGACTATTCTTTTCTACATATTTTTCACATTCAGCATTTTGAATATATCATGCCACTCCCTTCTGGCTCAGAAAATTTCTGTTGAAAAATCCCTTGCTAGCCTTATACATTTTCTCTTGTAAGTTACTGTCTTCTTTTGTCATGCTGCTTTAAAATTTTTTTCTTTATTATATTTTTTCAGTTTAATTGCAGTGTCTTGGTGTGGATCTGCATTTGTTGATTTTGATGAGAGTTCTCTGTGAGTCCTGGATCTGGATGTTTGTTTCCTTCCCCAGATTAGGGAAGTTTTCAGCTATTATTTCTTCAAATAAATTTTCTGCTCCCTTCTTCTCTCTCTTCTTCCGAGACTCCTTATAGTATGAATGTTATTACATTTGATGGAGTCACTGAGTTCCCCAAGTCAATTACTATTTTGCATAATTTTTTTCTCTCTTTTATTCAGTTTGATTATTTTCTATTATTCTATCTTCTAGGTCACTAATTCGTTCCTCTGCTTCTTCTAGCCTGCTGTTCCTTTAATCAAGTGTGTTTCTCGTATTGTTTATTGAGGTCTTTATCTCTGCTATGTATTCTTTGTCTCTGTATTAAGGGTCTCACTCATGTCTTCCACTCTTTTCTCAAGTCCAGTGAGTATCCTTATGATAATTACTTTGAATTCTCTATAAGACATGTTACTTAAAACTTTCATTAGATCTCTGTCCATGGCCATGTCCTGTTTTATCATTTGGAATAATTTTCTCTGTATTCACATTTGTGTAAGTCTCTATGCTTGTTTCTGTGTGTTAAGAAAGTAAACTACATGTCTCTTGTTCTTGAGGGTAATAGCCTTATGAAGAAGAGGTCCTGTAGTGCACTAATGTGTAGTGTCCTCTATTCCTCAGGGCCTGGCACTTCTGGGAGTGTCTCTAATGTGTGCTGTGTGTGCTCTGCTGTTTTGTCCTGGCTACTTTATCCTTCAGGTTAGTCATGTGCAGAGGCTCTCTTTGCCTATTAAGGGCAGTGTTTGTTGTCTGAATATGATGAGTTTTAATTAGACATGCTCTGGTCTGTTGGTGAATGAGACCTGTTACCACCACTGCAAGAATTGATGCTCTGCAAAACTCTCAGGTTGAGATACACAGTGTGGGCAGGGAATTGGGCTGGTCTTTTGCAGGAGGGGGTCTCCATTACATGGGGACTGAGGCAAGCAGGACTGGGAAGAGTGGTTCCCCCACAGCATGGGGGTAAGCAAGTTAGGTAGTGTAACCAAGTTAGGTAGTGAATGTCCAAACTGTGCTGCTTCCTGAAGGTGGCCCTGTTCTTATGCTGAGGGGCAGGGGAGGGATATGGAGCCTGCCATTTCAAAATAAGGGAAACACATTTGCTCCCAGAGGGGTCTCTCCATGAACTCTTTCTCTCTGGGACACATTCTAAGTTGAACTTTGAAACTCCCAGCTTTAAGCCCCACTGGTTGCCAGAAGTCACGAAATTTGGCCCCTCTCACTTTCCAAGCCAATTGCTATGGGGATTCCTTTTCCAAGTGTGCTCCCCTGTGTGCTAGTGTGTCTCTTGCCCTTCTTTGAAACAATGGATTCCTCCCCACCAGAGTGGCCATTGTCCATTTCTCTCCCAAGTCACATCTCCATACTTCTTCTTTGACGTGGCCTCTTCTCTCCCTTTAGTTGTGGAGTTTGTTCTGCCAGTCTTCAAATCAACTTCTGGGGTATTTAGGATTGTTTGATAGTTATCTAGTTGTATTCATGTGATGAGGTGATCCTAGGAGACTTCTACTCTGCTGCCATTTTCCAACCTCGAGGGTGGTTTTGTTTTCTTTTCCTTTGTTTTGGTTTGGTTTGGTTAATAACTAGCCATTTGAATGTCTGGGGTGTGGGGGGGTGATCATTATATATATGAACAATGACTTATTTAAGTGCACGCTGCTTATTATAAAAACAAACAAAATGGGAACTACTTAAATGTCCAGCAAACTTAAACCCAGTAAAAAAAATCTTAAAAGAAAATTTAGGAGATTCCATTCACAACCTCAAGATTGAAAAGATCTTCCCAAAGCAAGAAAATAAATACATATGTTACAAAAAGTATTTTTCTGGGGTGCCTGGGTGGCTCAGTCAGTTAAGCACCTGACTTCGGCTCAGGTCATAATCTCTCGGTTCGTGGGTTTGAGCCCTGCATTGGGCTCTGTGCTGACAGCTCAGAGTCTGGAGCCTCCTTCAGTTTCTGTGTCTCCTTCTCTCTCTGCCCCTCCCCTGCTCATTCTCTGCCTCTCAAAAATAAGTGTTAAAAATTTTTTTTAAGTAAATAAACAAATAATATTTTTCTTCAATAATATACATTGATATTGGATGATAGGAAAACACCACCTTAGAAAAAATTGCAATGCAGATGCCACATAAAAGTCTAAATAGCTATAATGCATAAAGAAATTTTGCAAAACGTTTACAAAAAACTTAACAACGTGAAAGACACAAGTGAAAAAGATTTGAGTAGACAGTTCATGGAAGAGCAAATCCAAGTAGCTGATAAACATGAAACATGCTCAATCTTCACAGATGTCAGGAAAATATGAATTAAGTAAAAAATACAATGTCTTCAAAAGGTTATTCTGGCTGCAACATCAACCATACATCCTTATGAAATTCAAGCAGCAGAACTAGAAGATCTTGGAGGGCCTAGAACTCTGTGGCATTCTATCTGCTTAATCAAAACAAAACGAGACCTTCCTTTTACCCCCTCTGGATATCAAAATCCAGAGCAACCTCCACTCAATGAAACACACCCCCAAAGAGAAAATACACAGGTTTCCTCTTTTGCAAGTGTCTACACTGCCTGGATCAAGCAAGGATGCTGGGGCCCTGTCTCTGGGATTTTCCTCTTTCCTTTTTTAACATGGGATAGCCTAGTGGCCAAGAGTAAATACTGGACATTCAAGCCACTTTCTTGGTGAGATGTCTCTGAAATGGGAGACAGTATGAAAAATGGAGGCTGGAAACATCAAAGACCAATTTTATGCATTTTACGATTTTGCCCAAGGCTATTCTGTTTACAGACTTTTTTTAAAAAAAATTTAATATTTATTTTTGAGAGAGACAGACACAGAACATGAGCAGCGGTGAAACAGAGAGAGAGGGAGGCACAGAATCGGAAGCAGGCTCCAGGCTCTGAGCTATCAGCACAGAGCCTGATGCCGGGCTTGAACTTACGAACTGTGAGATCATGACTGAGCTGAAGTTGGAAGCTTAACCGACTGAGCCACCCTACAGCCTTTTAAGAGTTATTTATTTCTACATCCCTCATGTGTTTATTTTTTGTATGCAGTATGTCAGGACTACACGCTGAGCTCATGGAGATAAAGTTCCTAGCGTCAGAGAGTAAATAAGCAAACAAATAAAAGTTGTAGGTAAAAGTTTTGTTTATTTGTTTTCAAACCTGCCTCAGGTGTAAGGTAGCATTTTAGGTCACACATAGGGACCAAATAATACTGCTTTCAAGAGACTTATGTATCAGCTGAAGAATCAAGTAATAAACCCAAGAAGATTAATAATATAAGACAATATATGGTAAGTAATGAGTGGCCTGGAGTTATCAATACATTAATTCAGAGAAGTAGAGATTCTTGTTTGTTACTTGTTATAGAGCTGTAAGAAGATTTGGTCATGTAAGTTAAATTTATTGCTGTTTTAACAGCTTTAGGTTAGAGATTCAAATTTTAAGAATTTTATTTACTACTTAAAAATGTAAAATAGCTATGCCAGTAGGAACACCAGTCACCTAATCTGAAATACAACGCATGGACCAGACCTGACCTGCACTATATGACCATACATTTTCTACTTTTGTTTTTTAATGAAAATTCTATCAAACCAAGCATAAGTAACATTTACTGAATCAAATAGTCTTTATAAAATAAGATTTATAATATAGTATATGGTTAAGATTCCTGTTAATATCTTTCTCAATAATCTTTTTATTTTTTTCATATCAGTTTCTAACTTATTCTAACTTTAATACTGTATGCAACTATTAAGAGCCACCTATTAATTGAAATCATCTTTAAAATTCACTTCACCCTGACTTCAATTGTGTAATTAAATCTTACCCAGGACTGCTAACAACCATCTTATTTCCAGAGAACTTGTCATCAAAAACCCTTGAAGGTTTGCTGATCTCTTAGCTTTGAGTGCTTCAATGTAGTGGAAAATCCTAATAGCTTTCTATTTCACAGACTATTTCTAGAGTAAACTGACACACATTTAAATTCTCTTCTCTCGGGGCGCCTGGGTGGCGCAGTCGGTTAAGCGTCCGACTTCAGCCAGGTCACGATCTCGCGGTCCGTGAGTTCGAGCCCTGCGTCAGGCTCTGGACTGATGGCTCGGAGCCTGGAGCCTGTTTCCGATTCTGTGTCTCCCTCTCTCTCTGGCCCTCCCCCGTTCATGCTCTGTCTCTCTCTGTCCCAAAAATAAATAAAAAATGTTAAAAAAAAAAATTCTCTTCTCTCTGACCTCCTTTTTCTTCTTCTTCCTATATTAGTTGTCACAATAAATGAGGACTCACTGTATGTTATTAACATTATCTCCTTTAATCTCCACAAAAGCTCTGTGAGTTCAGTGCTATTATCACCACCCTCATGTTTTAGATGAGGAAATGCAGGTATAAAGAGGCTAAATAATGTGCTTAGAGGCACATCGCTTGTAAGGAGAAGAGCCAGGATTTAAACCCAAGCAGCCTGACTCCAGAGCCCATGCTTTCACTGTTACAAGATAGCACAGACATGAAAGAGAAAGACAGTGTGACAGTTAAGCATTTTAATAACACTTCTCTTCATTTGCTATTTTATTCCCTAGGTAAATCTGCAGACATAGAATAACCCTTGGATATCATAGTGCTGTTCCTAGTAATATCTTAGCAGCAGTGTAGGCAACAGGAAAAATAAATTTCATTTATTAATAGATTTTCAGCTCCCCTACTCTCCCCTTCACTTCTCTGAAATCCAGTAGGATGAATCTTAGTGATGAGGACATCAGAGATGTGTCAGTAGAGAAGAGAATGGAAGGTAGGCTGAGAAGGGGGAAAAAGGTATTACCCACTGGAGTCTGAGTTTTGGGGACAGTTGTTTGTATTTTTGTTTTAAGTTTGGAGAGAGAGGGAGAAGAGAGGCAGAGGAGGATTTGTAAAATACTAAGATAGAAGCAGAGGATTCTAGGGTATTTCAGTCTGTAATATAAAAGAAAGCTCTCAGCGTACCTCAACTGTTTTGTTATATTTTTATAGATTTCATTACAAATTTAAGTTGCCTTTCTTATTTCTTTCTCTCTCTGTCTCTCTCTCTCTCTCTGTCTCTCTCTATCTCTCTCCCTCCCTCTCTTCCTTCCTAACACTGGGCTAGTGCTGATATTTCTTCCAAATGTCTCACCAGGTCAAACATGCACATGTTTGTCTGTGCTACTCTTTCAAATCTCCTTAGTTAGGCATGAAGTTTTACAGCAATGTTAGGTGAAAAAACCTGTATCTCTTAAAGAAGAAAAAATTGTTAAAACTTTATCTAAGTGTTTGAATGGCATTTTTAACCCTATTTCCCAAAAAAAAACATGCTGACATATTTTTCCCTCTTCATTAATTCTCTAGTATCTTTGATAAGCCTCTTAACAGTACACCCTACCTCAGTCTTCTTATTTGTAAGGTAATCCTACTTCTTTTTCTTCTCTTCCTTCCCCCCCCCTCCTCCTCCTCCTCCTCCTCCTCCTCCTCCTTCTATTCTTTTTCTTCTTCTTCTTCTTCTTCTTCTTCTTCTTCTTCCTCTTCCTCTTCTTCCTCTTCTTCCTCTTCTTTCTCTTCTTCCTCTTCTTCCTCTTCTTCTTCCCCCTTCCCTTCTTCTTCTTTTTTTAGGTAGAACAGAAATTAAGTGAGAAGTAACCTAATGTGAACAAAGCATCCTAGGGACATAAAGATCATTGTCATTGCTAGATTGTAATACAGTCTTGGCCGAATTACATATTGGTCATGGTATGTCCAATAATTTTCCTTTAGTTCTAATCCCTGACCACAACTTCCTATCTTTCTAGATCCCCTCCTTCTCTATTTCTATCTATCCTTATCAATTTTGATTCTCCTACTTTCTTATTTCTTTCTGTTTTCTTTTAAGCTATCAGGTCTTTCCTGAAATCTCTTACTTCTTTACTTATATAGAACTCTATACCTGATTATCTAAATGACTCTTAGATCACCTTCAATTTCTTTACATTCATCTTCCTCTGCTGCCTTCACTCAAAAACAAAAGCTTGCATTAATGCTAAAATATGCCTCTGTGCTCCTGTTCCCTAGGCACAGAACACTTGAGCAGAAAATGACCAAGCCAAGCTGTGATCATCTCTAGCTCAGAGTTCTAAATCTCAGCTGCTCCTCTGCACCAATAGTTCACGTGTGATTCTCCTTGGTAAATTCCTTCTTCCACTTCCATCAACAATTATGCCAGATCCCAAACTCTCTTCTTAAATCCCCTTATCAACTCCTACCATCTTCTTTCTCAGCAGAAGACCTTATCCCCAGTTGCACTGATACTATTGAAGCCCTTCCCATATGATCTCTGTACTTCCAGGCTCCAAATCTACAAATATGTCTGTATACAAACCCAAGCTCATTTCTTTCCCGCAGGACTTAAAAGTTCAGTGGCTTCCCACCTATTTTAAGCCAAAAAGTCTGTGCCCTAATGATTCTTGTAAAACTATGCTCTGTTAGGTAAGGATTATCTTACCTAAGATACATATATCCCTTTAATGCAATATTTCTGCCTAAGAAATATTTCTAATCTTTCTCAGTCTTTTCTCATCTGACCTTCTCAGAAGATTAGTTTATATTTCTGTCTCCACCTGGTCATCCGTGCAATCATTCCTAATGCATAGTGATAAGGATTCTTCCCCATCACAACCCTGGACAAGATCTCACTAAGATACTGATGACTTCTTTATTCACTGTATTTATAGGCAAATATGATTTCTACTGCTCTGGACTTTTCTATTGCAAACAAAATTAATTACTGTTCTATCTATCTTTCTAGAAAAAATAGAACACATAAAACTTTCTACTTAATATGCTCGGCTTGATTGGTACTTTATTCTCCAATTTAAACTTTCTAACACCTACAGCCAATTCTATTCTGTCTCCTTATTGAACTTTCCCTTCTCTGATCACTTAAACCTTTGCAAAAACTATGCTGTTGGGGCACTGGTCTTATTCTATACTCTTTCGCAAGGAGACCTCAGTTATTATTTTAACTTCGAGCTATATTATTTCTGAATTAATATTTCTGGTTAAAAATATTCGAGATTTGACTGTGTATATACCAGTGTCTGCCAGGTACCATCACTTGAATGGCCAAAAACCCTCTCTAAAATCAAAATGTCTCAACATCAGCCTGTCCTCTTTATCTCTACACTTACTTCTCTAGGATTATTTAATACAGGTGACTGACTTCACCATCTACCTAATCACCTGCACCATAAATACTTATTCTTAATTATTCATTCACCCTTATGTTTTCACATTTAATAAATATCCTGCTGATTTTACCACTAAAATATTGTTTAAATGTATCTAGTTCTTTTCTCTTCTGCTCTCAGTGCGTTATCTTTAAAATTGATTACTTTGGCAGCCTCTCAATTGGCTCCAAGCTAACCCCTTGAAATTCAATCTCTATGTGTCTACACCTGCTTATCGCCCTTCTACATTTCTCCATTGCTTATAAGAAAGCAATGACCTCAATCATGACATAGAAAGTCCTCCGTAATCTGGCTTCACCCCATGCTTCTAGTCATCCATTGCCACTTTTGATGTCCTATTTTATGCTTTAGCAACATTAGTGGAGTACCCTAGATACCATCTGTCTTAAGCCTCTCTGACTACTCTATTTCTTGCCTCAAAAGCCTACCCACCTTTATTTGACCAATTCCTGTTCATCAATTAAACTCCCTCCAGGAAAATTCCCCTCCTCTATCCTCTACCACCCCAAATTCAGGTTAGACTCTTCTTACAAGAACTCAATCACTGTATTCATTGGGCCATGCCATATTTGAGAGAGAGGACCATAGTTTTCTATTCTTAGTGTGATGCAAAATAAACCCTTCATGCATATTTTTTTAAATTTTTTTTTAACGTTTATTTATTTTTGACACAGAGAGAGACAGAGCATGAACGGGGGAGGGTCAGAGAGAGGGAGACACAGAATCTGAAACAGGCTCCAGGCTCTGAGCTGTCAGCACAGAGCCCGACGCGGGGCTTGAACTCACAGACCGCGAGATCATGACCTGAGCCGAAGTCGGCCGCTTAACCGACTGAGCCACCCAGGCGCCCCTACATATTTTTTAAAAGAATGAATAAATATATTCTGTCAAGAACAATATTGATATACCAAATTAACCTAAAACTCCCCTATGATTACCTTACTCTAAACCCAGCTACCACTATGTATTTTTGAGAGAGTAGTCATTATTTGACCTTTTTTTTACTAATGATCATGAAGGCTAATTTTAATAAATTAATGTTGAATCTTCATGCTTTTCTTTCAAGAAAGCACCTGTCACAACATCTGGAAATATAAAATGATGTTAAAAATTGTAAAAATTCTAAAGTTTTTATGGTAAAAATTGTGACAGTAACAAAATTTTGCTTTACATGAAATAATCCATACACAGATCATGTAAAAGCTTATTATTAACCTACCATAGATTCTTTCTGCACCCAGCTTCTTACCCAAGATGAAATATATGATTTTTATTTTTAATTTCCTTAAGTTTTCCTAACTTGTGGTTTGATAGCATATAGACTATTATAGAGAGAATAAGGAAAAAATAAAAATCAGAAACACTAAGAAGAATTTCTAAATAATCTCTTCAAGATTATAAATATGTTAGATGTGCAATACAGGAATACCTTCCTATTGAGATAATGGGTAGAAACTGGTCAGTCCATTTCAATGACAAAATGTATCTCTTATCCTGTAAATCAAAGGCTGCATTAGCCAAGAAAGCCCCTTTATGAAGCAAATAATGATTGGTAGCAACATGACCTGAATTTAAAGACAAATTATATAGGGGTGCCTGGGTGGCTAGTTGGTTAAGCATCTGACTTTGGCTCAGGTCATGATCTCACAGCTCATGAGTTCGAGCCTGCATCAGGCTCTGTTAGCACAGAGCCCACTTCAGGTCCTCTGTCCCACTCTCTCTACTCCTCCCTCTCTCTCTCTCTCTCAAAAATAAACATTAAAAATATTTTTAGTAAATAAAGACAAATTATATGGTTTTTTTAAATTTTTTTTAACATTTATTTATTTTTGAGACAGAGAGAGAGCATGAACAGGGGACGGTCAGAGAAAGAGGGAGACACAGAATCTGAAACAGGCTCCAGGCTCTGAGCTGTCAGCACAGAGCCCGACGCGGGGCTCGAACCCACAGACCACGAGATCATGACCTGAGCCGAAGTCGGACGCTTAACCGACTGAGCCACCCAGGCGCCCCCAAATTATATGTTTTGATTGATGTCAAGTTAAGAGATGCTAAATCGACAAAACTCTATTACTTGAATTTAGCAGCTCAAATAAGGTCATCCAAACTTTCATTTCTGATTCCACATGTTGTAAGACTATCTCTAGAAGCACCAGCAAAACAGCACCGTTCAATAACCACAGATCCATATTATTTTAAACTATCAAAATCCTATTTTGTCGAAAGAAATAAAAATTCCCTTTTACAGAAACATTATTTCCAAAAAGTAACTGAAATTCCTGTTTAATTTTTGCTTTAAAATGGAAAACTGCCCATAAATCCCATAAGGTATGTCAAATATAAGAAAATAACAAAAGAAAAAGTAGTAAGGGTGAATTAAATTTTATCAAAGCTTCAGTCATTAAGCTCACCTGTTACCATTTGTCGGGATGTAATCAGTTTCCATGCACTTTTACCATAACATTTTCTGTAACTTGACAAAATTTAAGAAATAAGTTTAAGACCAAGAGCATTCTGAGACTTAAGGATTATTTTTGTCAACTAACCAGGTAACATTTAAAACATCGTGGATCCTTATTCTAGGAGTGGAGATCTTTAAGAGATCAGGGCATTTTAGTACCTTGAACTTTCGGTGGCATTTAGAATCTCTCTCAGAAGAAAGTGGGATGGTGACTTTTGTGTTTTAATGTTTCCAAAGGCTTTCGTGACATCATATCATAAGAGCTCAGCAAATCCTTCCAGCAATTGGCTTTCTGGCAGCTTGCCTCTGTTTTATAACTTTTAAGTACATGAGACTTCAGTCATTAAAGACCTCTCAATATTTATCAACCACTAATTTGCTTTCTATATTTGTCTTTCCAAGTAGATTCTAATATCTTTGGGATGCATATTTCCCTTTTCTGCTCCACAGTGATGTTCTTCTGCTAGCAAGAGTTTTTAGTGAGGATTTGGCTTTTATGATGAAAAAGGAACTAGGCAGGCAGCATTACTAAGAGAGATCCTAATGGTAGCATCAAGTCAGATTAAGGAACAGAGTTTCCTGGTGGATTTCTAAAAGAACTTAAGTAAATAACCATTTACATACAGGATGAATCTAACATTTTCTCTATAAGTTTACTTTGAATATTGATTATGTTTAAAACTTTGTGCTTTTCTTCTCCATTTTTGCCAGTTAAGCTAAAGGAAAAAAAAAGCAAAAAACCCTGTCTTTGATTAACCTCAATATAATTAAGATAAAACAATAGTAAAAGGATTTAAAAGATGGTGACTTTTAAAAACACACACACACAAGTACAGGAGGTATATTTTAAAAACAATTATTTTAGATTGGAGCCAATTCCAATAAACTGATTTTAGTAGTTTTAATATGGCAAATTTTAAATCCAAAGTCTTTTTACTGAATTATTTTGTAGAGTTCAAACCTCTCTGAAAAAGACTGAGATGCCTTTAAATTGGGCAGAGGAAAATAAACATTTCTCAGCAAATGCTCTTGACCTTATGAGGCTTCAGGAAGTGTGTGGAGGTAAGCTCTTTCCTGAAGTGTCATCGTCTCTGAGGATAGAAAAAGGATCTGGTTGCCAAGTGACGTTCTAATTCTCCTGGTTGGGCCTGTTGTCTGGAAAAAAAGTCATGCTCCACTTAGTAATTCCAATGTTTCTTCCTCTTCCTGTAAATGAAGGGTGCGGGAGTGGGGAACACATTCATTCACAAAAAAGGAATAAAACTATGTATCCCGTGGGAAGGAGCCATTTATAGAACTGCCTAAAAATATGTACTGGGCAGGTCAGACAGTGTTTTGCAATATTATTGCAATGACCGTTAGGTTTGTGCACTGGCTATGAACATGTGTTCATTTCTGAAGTAAGAGTCATCTTAAAGAACTAAGAAAGTGGGTTTGCCAAAGAGATAAACTGTTATATGGCTAATTTCTTTGTATCCTGGCCAAACCAGCTCCCCCAAGCAGAACTTATAGATATCTGTGCAATTAAAAAAGTAATAGTCTACTTAGGATTTCTTACTGATGACATTATCCTCATAATATAGTCTTACAAGTTATCGTCTTTTTAATTTAGTATATAATTTTATGACTTATTAAATAGGTCATAAAAATAACTGGGCAAGAAAAAATTGAGACATTGCAGGAGAAATCCAGGCCATACAGCTCATCAGACGCAGTTGGCTAGAAAGCTGATCACTCTTTGACTCTGCTGATTTGAGGCACGGATTGGTTTTCACCACAGCTCATAGGGGCCATTTGAGAATAGGCACAGGATGGTGTGTTAAGGGACACAAATTATAGACAGGAGTCTTGGTTTCTAGGCTTCACCACAGCCCTAGTCCCTGTCATACATTGGAGGATTTGGGGACAGGATTTTAACTTCTTTAAACCTCAGTTTCAAAACAAGGAATGAGGACTGAACAATTTCTCCATTTTTTTCTGGCTGTAAATTCTGTCACTATGTGTTTTATTATTATTAGCTCTCTCTCAATTGTGAAGAAATACCCTGTTTTTCTTGTGTTTTTATGTTCATTCAAGTCAATATCTCAGCTGAGGATTAACCACAGTCTTGTTTTCTAAAATTCACCATTAGACCTTCTAACTTGCATATCCTTTTTTTCCCCTAAGGTTTATTCATTTTTCAGAGACAGAGAGACAGAGCGTGGGGGGGGGGGGGAGGGGCAGAGAGAGAGGGAGACATAGAATCTGAAACAGGCTCCAGGCTCTGAGCTGTCAGCACAGAGCCCAACATGGGGCCTGAACTCACAGACAGTGAGATCATGACCTGAGCCGAAGTCGGACACTCAGCCGACTGAGCCACCCAGGCGCCCCTAACTTGCATATCTTTTTATCCATGAGACAAACAGGATGCATCATGCCCTGTTCTTCAGAGAAAAACGTATCTAGCTTAAGGATCAAAATGAAAAGGACAAAAGTCACAGCCTTCCTGATATGATGGCCCCTGTCTGCATAGGATCCTGCTTTTGCTCAGGAGGATAAACCTTTTTACCACCTAATCTCTTTCTTTAGCCTTCCCAAGACTCCCATGCTATATATGAAGCTATAAGTCGTTTTCTTAACTGAAGTGTTACTGCAATTTAAATTGTTGCTGCAACTTAAGATGATAACTAAACAGAAGAAGAAAAACTAAAGCTTTATGGCAAATGGCATATTTTCAGTTTCCAAAGTGAAAACAGAGCTGAGTGCCTCACAAGAGAGTCCACTCCTAGGAACCTCTTCCATACTTCCTAATTTACCTGTTCCCCCATAATAACATTAACAGCAATCTCTTCTGGTGTTTCTTTTTCCAAAACTTCTCTTGACTAATCTTCACTCATTTTTTTTTCAGGAAACTTTAGCACTAGTACCTAGATATATTCTTCTACAGTGCATGTTCCCATATCTGAGTTATATAGTCTGGGTTCTTGAAGGGAAAGGATTTTGCCTGTGTAATGAAGAGACAGGAACCAACTAACTGCCCAGAATGACCCTTCCTTAGGAGGAGGAGAAAAGCAAATACCCCATCTCGAAGGCCTTATCTTTGTCCTAAGTCAGAAAAGTAAAGTAAAGATTATGTTTAGATGAAGAGATATTATCCTGCCTTTTTCTACACTCCTGGTGATTTGGAGGGTATCTGGTCTATGTGGAGGAAGGAGATACTTCATGAAAGCAGACTGGGGAAGGAATTGCTCAGCAAAATTGAGCTTTAGCAGTAAAATGAAGGAGCCAACTGAACCTTTAGATAAGCAAAAGCCAAGTCCTAATTTCAGTGTCAACCACAGAAAGTAACATTGCTGGAATGTCTAAGGGGTTTCCAGTGGTCTGGTGGTGAGAGAGAAGAATTGTGCCTAAATTTTGCCAGCTCTAATTTCTATTGGTTTTTTTTTTTGAGGTTTCTTGAAAGTAGAATCTCATGCTCAAAGGGAAAGCTCTGCTACCGCAGGGAGCCCTAGGCAATGAGTGTGGTTTGCCTTGAATTTAAGGGACATTGGAAAGGTGGATTTCTTCATCTGCCTCAATTACCATTGCATTACTTCCTTCTGAGGGCATCACTTCACACTTTTATGCAAATTACTTATTGGACCTTCTTTCCTCTTCAAGGTCAGGAAAATAGCAAGAGTAGAGCCATATTATTCTTTAATATCTTTTCCTTATTTACACACACACACACACACACACACACAAAGTGCATTCTAGCAAGGCCAAGGTTTATTTATTGGTAGTCTTTTGCTTAATATCCATCTATAAGGGAAAAACATTTTCTTATATTTATGCTTTATTTTGTTTAGAGAGTAAGCCCAGTTTTTCCCATATGTACTTTTTAAAAAGTTATTTACTCTTGTGTCTTTTCCTGGGGATATTTGCAGAAGTTCTTTTCTAAGACTCTTGTTTCCCAACTACACTTTCAATTCCATGAAATCAAAAGAGAAACTGTCTCATTCAGGAAAGCAGTGGTCATGAGTGTACTATGCCTGAGAATCCAGAATACATATGGATAACAGGCTAAAACTTGATCATGGAAAACTGGGCACATGACAGCTGGTAAAGGGCCTTGAACTCTTCGTAAAGAAGAAAGCATTTGAAGGAAGCAACATAGTCATATCTATGTCTTAAAAGAATTTGTGGGAATGGACTTTAAGTGAAAAGTTTAAAGACAAAGGGAGATTAATTATTAACCTGCTATATTATTCAGGCAATATTACTGTAACTTTAACTAGGCTGAGGTTAATAAGAGAAAAGAAAAGATTAGATCTAAGAGATGTTTAGGTCAGTATGACAGAATGAGATGAGGAGATGGAATTATTAAAGGAAGAGAATGGTAAAGGCTTTGCTGAGATTAGAAGCACACAAGGAAAGGAGTTGGTGGGACAGTCATTGGAGGAAAATATGGAATTTAATTTTGGACATTTTTAGCTTGAGGCCTCTGTGGACAATCAGATCACAATTCTTTTGGAATATTTTCAAAACTAATAAAAGGTGCTAAGGAGTGGATCTGATTTTTCAAAGACTGACAGAACTACCTTAGAAGTGGAGCTGCTATGGAAAGTATATTTGGTCTGCATGATTATAAATTGGCTATGTGTGTAGTTTTCAATAGCCTTACTATAATGCAATTTTGTTTTTAGACCAAGTTGAGGCAGCTTGGCATAGACTAAAGATTTATGAAAGATGTGTATCCTTTTTTTTTTTTAATTTTTTTTAACGTTTATTTATTTTTGGGACAGAGAGAGACAGAGCATGAACGGGAGAGGGGCAGAGAGAGAGGAAGACACAGAATCAGAAGCAGGCTGCAGGCTCTGAGCCATCAGCCCAGAGCCCGACGCGGGGCTCGAACTCACGGACCGCGAGATCGTGACCTGAGCTGAAGTCAAGACGCTTAACCGACTGAGCCACCCAGGCGCCCTGAAAGATGTGTATCCTTAGGCAATCAAAAATAATATTTAAAATGTCTAGAGTCAAAAAACTAAGGAGGGGGCGCCTGGGTGGCTCAGTGGGTTAAGCGACAGACTCTTAATCTCGGCTCAGGTCATGATCTCACGGTTTGTGGGTTCAAGCCCTGCATCATGCTCTGCACTGACAGTGTGGAACCTGCTTGGGATTCTCTCTTTCTCTCTCTCTCTGTCTCTCTCTCTCTCTCTCTCTGCCTCTTCCCTGCTCATGCTCTCTTTCTCTCAAAAAAAAAAAAAAAGAAAGAAAGAAAAGAAAAGAAAAGAACACTAAGGAAAAAATTCTTAGTGGAAAGATAGACAATTTCAGTCAAATCCCCTCTACTTCCCTCTCATCTGCTTACTCAGTGCCAGGTCATATATTTGTTCTGTCAAGTCCTAGGTAATGTTTCCAATGAAATATGTTGTTTCTTGACACTCCAACATATCTTCCACAATGAAATAAAATTTCCTTAGTTAAGATCCATCTCCTTTTTGCAGACTTTAAAATAAGAAGACTTTAAATAATAGAAGAGAAATATATTCTTAAATATATAAATCCAGAAAATGGCCCATCTCCTAAGATTTTATGAATGCCTTACTTTCCTGGGCTATCATCAAGAATTATTTGAGAATTAGAATATTAAATTGCAATTATCTGTATAACTAATGAGGAAGTCTTAAAATACTATATTTTTCTTAGAGGATTAAAAATAAACGAATGTATTCTACATCTCTCTTGATTCACGAAGTGAATGTCATCAGTTGCTATAGGGAAGCTATTCACATCCAGTACATACTACTTTTTCAAAAGGAATAAAATTGTATCTTACAATTTTTTTGTCAGGTTGGGTAATGGATGGTATTCTGAGGAGGCCTCTGTTCAGCAGTACAAGTGACGGATGAAGTGAAGTTTATCTAAATGCCCAAGACAATACGAAATGAAAAGTAAACAGAGGATGGATATATTGTATAAAATTCTATCAAAGTTTGAACTCCTAAATAACAATTTTTAAGACTATAGAAACTCCTCCCCTGAAAGAATAGATAGAATTTACTATTATACCTTAAGATTGCATTGTAATCCCCCATAGATCCATATTTATAGATATCTATAAATATGTAGTATATTGGAAATGGGCAAACAACAGTCTTAACTTGCAGGTGCAATGTTAAGAAATGATTTGGATATCTCATACAAGCATATGCTAAAGAAGTAAGTTTTAGATTAAAATCTATACCATTCCATAAGACCTACGGAATAATATTTTACACTATTTTTAATAAAAGTTATAATACATTTATATAGTAAAAATATCCAACAGAAGAAAGGCAATTAAATGAGAATTAAGTCTTCCTCCCCCACCAGCAACCCAATACCCACCTTCTGCAGCTTCCAGTCTCTCCAACCTTCCTGTTTCCCAACCCACTCATAAGAGGCTACTTATGAGGGGGTATTTTTGCATATTCTACGGGGAAAGTTCTCTAGATAGACAGGCATATACATTATCTATCTAAAGATGTGCCTATCTCCCTTTTAACACAAATATGAGAACATCACACAAATATGAGAACATCATAACCATGTAATTTTGTTTTCAATTAATATGTCTTAAATATTGTTTCATATTAATGAGTAAAGAATCTTTTTTGTTTCTTTTTCATAGTGCAAGCATGATGTTCCATTGTATGAATCAGCCATAATTTTCGAAATAGCCTTTTTCTAAACATTATATAGGTTTGGGCAGAAATTATACTGGCCTTTGAAGGATCAGGCGTAGAAAATCCACTTGCTCCTCAGGTCAGTCATAATTTCATTTCTTTTCTCTGAATAATTTTGTAGGTAAAGAAAGAATCCTCCAAAACAAAAAAATGCAGGGGTCTCAGGTTTTCTGCCCTTTTAAGGATACAGACTCTCAAAACACTTAGATCCTTCACATGTTAAATTGAAAAAAGTCAGTATAATTACAGATGGATATTTCCTCCCTCTCTACAGTTAATCTGAATTTTCAAAATGTTTTATATTAAATATAAATTAGACAATTAGGTTTGAGAAACTTCATAATAAATAAAGAACTCTAAGAGGATTGCAGTGTCAGGGAAATTTCGTGGTCAGAGGAAGTTCATGCATATGACTGCTCACAGGAGTCATAGACACTGTTCATGAGCTTCTGCCTATTGCTTAATAGACTGGGATTGTTGAGTCAGGAAATGAATTCCTGAGATAGTCTGTGGGAATTTCTTGTGTCCTTCTCAGATTCTTTTTTGAAGGCCATCAGCAGAAATTGTTTATCATCATGGAAGTTAGGGAGAGAATTGATCTCAAAAGTTTACTCAGTTCCTAAGCTTGTATGTCATGAATCCACAAAGACAACACCTACTGTCAGAGCTCACAAATGAGTGTAACTAGTAGAGCATAGAGTCCTGTTCTTCCCCTGACACTTCCCTGAGACTCCACGAGCTGCCTTCCAAAGATCCCAGCTTCCACAGGACAGCTTGGAATAGGACCTAGCCCACACCTCGATTTCAATAAAACTGGAAGTCTTTGTCAGACTGTGTGTCCCCAGTAAGTCTTTTCTGGTTGTTTCCCCTCTTTACTCTTAAAGAGTTAATCATTGAAAAGTATTCTACTGAAAATATTACTAAAACTTGGTAGTTTCTATTTTGAAGGATTACAGACTGAGAAAAAAACAGCTTAGTGTGTCTACGAACATACTTTATTTCAAGAGGAAAGAATATCCCTAACTATGTCAAGGATTCAGTATAGCTGGTGCCTAAAATGTGTGCCCTCCCCAATAACAGAAACAGTCCTGCATTTCATGTTGACCCAGGCTATTAGACAAGATTGAGCCTGGGGTTCCTCTCTTAAGATTCTATTGGGTGTTAATTTTTCTAGACTCCAAGGATTTTGTCTCTGGAAGTGAAGCCTGCTGAATTCAAAGCCGAGGGCTATAGTCCTTTTCCAAGCCCAGATCATGTCTCCATACTTTCTGTCCACGTTTCTCCCATGTATAGAAAGTTCTCCTAATGTCCAGTATTTCGTTTCAAATTCCCTATTTCACTACCCCACCGATTAGGCTAAGCTAACTGATATCAATGAACACATGTTTGTGAGAGCTCGCTATGCTCATTAAGTACTATGCATTGGATGACCAACACAGTTTAAGTGATAGTATTTGTAACTAAATGAGATTACCCAGCTCCTTCCTGCCTTAATCTTTGAATGGAACTTGATTCCCTTTTCCTCAACACCTCACATTATCCCAGTTGAATAATGTCTCATTCCTGAAGCTACCTGAGTTACCAAATTTATGTTTGAGAAAATTCTTCATAGCAACTAAATCTTCCTTTTCTGGCCATTAGTCATATCCTGGGCCGGCAATATTCCAGTTGCTAAAGCCGTGCTCTCAAGAAAGCTATTCTTAAGGACCTGAGATGAGACTGACTGCTTCTACTATTTCTGCCATAATACTTCTATTTGTGCCAATTGACACATCACATTATATTGTAACTTAGTGTCAAAAAGTGTGGCCTATCTATCATAGCTCGTGTATAGCACATTGCCTGGCATGTAAAAGCACTCCATAAATATTCTCCAATTGAGTAAATAAATGAAAGTTGGAGCCAAAGAAGAAAGAACAATCCTAGAGAGGGATATGTGAACAAACAGGAATAGAGATGTGGCATAACAACCACAGATAATTAATTCTTTAGAAGTATGTTTGCATTACAAATTAGTCTGACACATACCCATGAGTAAACCTTGTGTAAATCTGCCCACATACGGCAGTATACGTGGTGATGGAGTGAAATGGGTTCTGAACAGAGGATGGGGTAATTTTTGAGAGAAAATATGTTATGAAGACCAGTTGGAGAAGGAATATAAATGCACTTTATCACAGATTGTTTTAAACGCATTAACATGCAAGGTGGCCAAGTGATATTTAAAGACTATGTAATTCTATATGCTTGTGTGTGTTTCTTTTTGAGGCATAATTTTAATGAAGCAAGTCTGATGAAATATTATTTGGAAAACAATGATATAAAAAATGTATAAATTATTCAAATACCATTACCACAGTAAAAATTATGTGTGGTAAAGAGGAAACATCTCAAAATATTTCCAGAGTTTGTTTGGTGAAAGAATTATGGCCAACATTTTTAATACTATTTAGTGTTTTCCCAAAATTTTATTTACTAAGTATATATTGCCTTAGCACTTACAAAGTTTCTGTCCTTTTTCTTGCCTGGATCAATTCAGTGAACTAATAAAATGTAGTTCACACAGCAACTGGACAAGTTGTTTAACTCTTTCCCTGAGTAAACATAATTTAACCATTGACTGTTTTCAACGTAACAGGACAATGAAACTCTATAGTAAAAGAATTGTTAAGGCCAAAACCAAACATATCATTATACCCTTAAAAAGAGCATTAATTATTATTACCAAAAAAAAAAAATTAATGCTTTAAGATACTTGCAGGCAGAGACCTGTAATTCTTTACTTCTCTATAACAATGATCTCCAAGGATGTGGGCCACCCAAACATGTTGAATAAGAGTTGTCATCTATCCTTTTCCATATGCAAATGCACAATCATAATCATGCATATACAAACATAAGTGCATAACACAGACATACTGCTAATGTCATTTACAAGTCTGGAGCTCATATAAAGAACATTTAGTTGAACAAATAAGCTATAGCAGCTCCACATTCATACTCTGAGTTTGGGTCAATTGGAAAACCAAACACTTTACCTGTGAATGTATTTATATGAATAGATAGATAGATAATAGATAGACGATAGGTAGGTAGATAGATAGATAGATAAGATATCTATCTTAAAATATGTCAGAATAGGGGTGTCTCGGTGGCTCAGTAGGTTAAGCGTCCAACTTCAGCTCAGGTCACGATCTCGTCATCCATGAGTTCGAGCCTGGACTCAGAGCCTAGAGCCTGCTTTGGATTCTCTGTCTCCCTCTCTCTCTTTCCCTCCCTCACTCACTCTGTCTCTCTCTGTCTCTTAAAAGTGAATAAACCTTAAAAAAATATGTCAGAATAAATATCTTTTGACTTTCATTAAAAAAAAGTGAGGTCTGGGGCACCTGGGTGGCTCAGTCGGTTAAGCGGCCGACTTCGGCTCAGGTCATGATCTGGCGGTCCGTGAGTTTGAGCCCCGCATCGGGCTCTGTGCTGACAGCTCCGAGCCTGGAACCTGCTTCAGATTCTGTGTCTTCTTCTCTCTGACCCTCCCCCGTTCATGCTCTGTCTCTCTCTGTCTCAAAAATAAATAAACGTTAAAAAAAAAAATTAAAAAAAAAAGTGAGGTCACCAAGATTTTTGGTATTACCACAACTTTTAAACTATCATCACTTTACTTTTAAGAATTGAGTTATAGAAGCTTTGAAATGAAATCTGATTATTTATTTAAAAGAAATAGCTACTGGTTCTGGTCATAACATCATAACTAAAATCGTATCATTTCAGGCAAATGTCAAGTGTAAGATGGTCTGACTTACATTCACAGATTTTTGCTCACCAGCAAAATTACTAGAACATCAATTACTAGAACATCCTTCTTTTTAATTGGTTTTTAAATTGTAAATTTCTGTTATGACCATTCATTTGCAAAAAAGGAAAAAATCTTGAATTATAATAGCTTCTGTAATGCATTCTCCAGCCTCAATAATTAAATTTCAAACCCACAAAAATTAATTGGGTTTTATAAGGAAACATCATAGAAGTTAATGTTTTTAAAACATATAGAAGAAATAATGTAATGATGTTAAAATTTATCTTTGTGATTTAATTAGAAAATACACAACTATCAGTATATCATAACCAATCCATAGTAAAAATTAGAGCTTTACTTTTAGATTATGTGGTAAATATGAATTTTACTAAATCACTTTCATAAAACTTGTGACAATTGATTAACAAATAACAAATTAACTCCCAAATTTTAGTCATTTGACATCATAGAAGTTTGTTTTCTTACTCATGTAAAAAATTCATTCTAGAGTTTATTGTTCCCACATACATGACTTTCCTCCATTTGGTGACTCAAGGATGCTGGGTTCTTCCACTTTATGCCTCCTCACCTCATGGGGTCTTGGAGTTCATCTGTATACAGGGGGCAGATGTGCAGAAAAAGTGTAGGGAAACATACATACTTGGTAAATGCCTTGACCTAGAAGTCATATATTCCACCCACTCACACTCCACAAGCAAGAACTAACCACACAGTCCACTGATTTGCAAGAGGAGCTAGGAAATGTAGTCTCTGGCTCTGGAGTCACTTCCCAGTAAAAGCTCAATATTGAAGAAGGAAAGGACACATTTTGGGGAAACACATCATCCTATCTCCCACCCTAGCAGTGAAAATAACAATATTGTATTTATTTATTTTTTAACGTTTAATTACTTTTGAAAGAGAGAGACAGAGTGTGAGTGGGGAAGGGGCAAAGAGAGGGGGAGACACAGAATCTGAAGCAGGCTCCAGGCTCTGAGCTGTCAGCACAGAGCCTGACACGGGGTTTAAACTCACAAGCATGAGATCATGACCTGAGCCGAAGTCGGACACTCAGCCGAATGAGCCACCCAGGCGCCCCAACAATATTTTATTAATATTTGCTTCCTTTGTGCCAGGCAAGTTTGATGTGCTTAATATATATATCATTTAACAACCCTATGGGGTAGGAAATATACTCCTATTTTACACATAAGGAAATAGGTACAGAGGATGCTCCAGAGTATTTTTTGCAAAAGATTTTATGATAGAAATTAAACCTTACTCTAATTTTTCATATGACATGGGAAACTTCATTTACATCCAATAACAAAATTAAATGCGTCTATAAATACAGAGAATAAAGATTTTATTTAAATTTGAAATATCGACAGCGTCATGCAGCAACACTTCTTGCTCTTCTTACAACCAGTCTCACTTTTTAAATTTTCATACATGAAATTATTTCTTGCTTAGCAAGTATTTTCAAATGCTTCTTTTACCTAACAGAGGTTCTATCACTATATCGTTTGTTTATATTGTGTAAAGAGATAATTACCAAAGAGAGTGAACAGTCCATTTTCTCTACAGTCCAGTACTTCTGATTTGGGCATTTATTTTAACCTAAGGACTTTGATCATTTTTATCACTCTGCTTTAGAATTGAGCAAACCAAGAAAGAGCTTACTATCCATTTGATGACGGAATAGCCTGCTTTAAATCATTAAAAAAAAAAACATTATTTTGGAATGACTGAAATTTGCAAAAATGCTGAAGTATCTTATAACAGACTGGTTACAGAATACTTAAGAGAACACACGCATATTGAAAGTATGAAATCATTATTTCTCCTTTCCATTTCTACACATTGTCATTTTTCATTCAATAGTTGATGCTAGCCAAATAATTAAACATCACTGCTTATAACGTTTGTAATTTTATAGTGTGTGGGATCTGTTAGGTTGCATTTGGCTGCATTCTACAAAGAACCCAACCGATGGGGGCCTAGTCAGTGAGCATGCTCACTTTTCTCATAGAACAGGTTGTCCGAGGGTGGCGGTCTAGACAATTGAAGCAGCTGCATGATGTTGTCAATTTATCAGGCTCCTACTTTCCTGTTCTTATTAACTTAGACACATAGTCTTTTATCCTCGTGATTGCAAGATTGATCTTACACCTCCAGTCATCATATCCCTGTTCCAGGCAGAAAGCAGTAGAAAATGCAAACGGCAAAATCCTTCATCCTGCCAAGATTTCGCCTTTCTGTTTTGGAAGGAACACCTTCCCCAGGGTCTTCTCATACATCCTACTCTCTGGTCCTGGGTCACAGAGCCACTTCTAGCTGCAAAGGAGTCTGTTTTTAGCTGGACATGTTATTAACTGAAACAAAAATCTGAGTTGTCTAAGAAACAGGGTCCAGCTGATAGTGATGGATTTTGTTTGCTAAAACCCACATGTAACATTTTGACAATTTATTAAAGTTTACATTGAAGGTTAAGACAAAAGCATGCAACCAAATATTCCTTACTGAGAATAACTGATTCTCTTGTCATCTTTCGGATATTTGCAAATAAATTGCAAAGTTGTCCATTAATATATTATATGGTTTTTCAGAAATAATTGCTTTGCCATTCTTTAAACTTCTGAAAAAGCTAATTTAACTCAGATAGCACTTAGACTCCATGAAAACTTAACTTTGATTTTGGATAGGTTATTATGTCAGTTTTGAAGTGGGTTTTATTGCTTTTAATAGTATTTTCAAATTTTATCAAAATGTGTGGGATGTTATATATCTTAGGCTCTATGTTTTGAGGAACCTGCTATGTTCTGTTGCTGACATTCAGTATGTACCAAATGTTCACAGTGTGGTATGTTAGTATGCAGAGAGGAAAGATACACATTATTATAATTCCATTTTCATTGCCTTTTTAAACCCTTTTTCCTGCTTTAGTCTGGAAAATAAGAGCAAGTTAATCTTACATTTCATAGAAACATCATAACTACATTTTCACAAGATAGAAACAAGTGTACTTGTTTCACAAGTGTACATTATCCTGTGAAAATCTAAAAAAACAATACTGGTTGAAGGTGTTACAAAACTGTATGCTGAAATTTATAAAGATACAGTTTTGAGATAATCTCTGAGTTTTAGAGTGTATGTCAAAATATGTTTTGTCATCAAGGTTCATTGAGACCTAACTACACTTACAAGCCTGGTCTAATTACTGCTTACCTGTAGTGGAGAGATGGGGGTTTCATCTCATCTCAACTCTGAATTCTTATTTGGCCTTTAGAAGCCTTCCTTGAGCAAATACAAATTAAAAAGAAGAAGAAGAAGAAGAAGAAGAAGAAGAAGAAGAAGAAGAAGAAGAAGAAAAAGAAGAAACAACAAACTAAAAACCAGGAAGATGAATTGATTTTATTAATAAGAAGTGGTGCTTCATTTCTGCTTATACCTTGAGAAATCTTTCTTTCTTGAAAATAGAGAAATTGTCATTAGGTAGCTCTAGGTAAAGCCTTAGGAAAAACCATTGTAATTATTTTTTTATTCATGTTTGATTCAAATAGTAGGGGTAATGTTTTTATTTATTCTTCAGATAGTGGGAAAAATGTGTTGTCAATGAGCAGCCTGTCTTCACGCTTAATTTATTTTTTTTTTAAGAGAGAGTGTGCACATGTGAGGGAGGCGGCAGAGGAAGAGAGAGAGAGAATCTTAAGCAGGCTCCATGCCCCGTGCAGAGCCCATCGTGGAGCTTGATCCCAGGACCATGGGATCATGACCTGAGCTGAAATCAAGAGCTGGGCCCTCAACCAATTGAGCTACCCAGGTGCCCCCAGGTTTAATTCTTCATAGATATTTTATAATATTTTTCCTTAGGGGCACCAGGGTGGCTCAGTCGATTGAACATCCGACTTCGGCTCAGGTCATGATCCCACAGCTTGTGAGTTTGAGCTCCACGTCGGGCTCTGTGCTGACAACTCAGAGTCTGGAGCCTGCTTCGGATGCTGTGTCTCCCTCTCTCTCTGCCCCTCCCCCGCTCACATTCTGTCTCTCTCCCTCAAAAATAAATAAATATTTTGTAAAAATTAAAATATTTTTCCTTCTAGCTAATACTTAAATAATCTTTTTTAGCTTGGGTAAGAACTTAATCTTAGAACTATGAGAATATATCAAATTTGGTCATTTTAGTCAACTGAAATTTTTCCCTTGGTTGTAGCTGAATATTCATTACCGTGCATTGCTCTGCATATAAATAAAGTGTGTATTTATTAGTTGTCATTAGTTTTCCTGCATGTATTTACATGGACACAATAGAAGGACACTAATGCCATTTGTTAAGTGTTTTTAATATGTCAAGCCATATTTTAAGTAATTCACATAAATTATCTTATGTGATTCTTACAGCACTTCCATATAGTGAGTACCATTGTAACATCCATTTTCCAGATAAAGAAACCAAGACTAAGAGGACTAAAACGACTTGACCACAGCTTGCAAGAGTCAGAATCAGGATTTCAACGCAAACAGACAACCAGTAACATTTACATTTAATCAACCTAATTCAATAACAGCGTTCACATGAGTCAGGAGTAGTGTGTGACAAGAAATATGGCTACTGATTTTGAAATCATCTCCTTACTGCTGATATATGAGTTATATTGTGAGATTTTTGCTTAATCTTAACCTGGAATCAGGTTTAAAAAATATCTAGAGGAATCGATTATGACAAGGAGAATGGTGCTTGATTTTTAAATCACAAAGACAAGGGAGATACTGTTTCTTTCTTTCCTTTTTTTAAACACGATGTTACATTTTATTTTTTTAATTAATTCATTCAAGTAATCTTTACACCCAATGTGGGGCTCTCACTCATGACCCTTAGATCAAGAGTCACAAGCTATTCCAACTGAGCCAGCCAGGTGCCCCAGGGATGCCTTTTCTAAAGAGTTCAGATTTTAATCAAAGTTTACACTAAGGTACCCGGATTCTAAGAAAAATCAGGGAAATGTGCATAATAGAAATTGTTCAGCAGGTATGAATATGTGCTAGTATAGATCAATACCTCTTCCTAATCAAGTGACTTTGGGAGTATTCTCTGGATTCTGGGGGTGGGTAGGACAAGAGGAAAAGGGGGTAGCATAAGGAGACCCTACAGCAATTCAACAAGCTAAACAAAAGTTGTTTTATTTGCTGTTTCTCAGAAGTCCAGATTGATATCCTACCAGATTCTAGGACTAATTCTAAGATTAAATCATATATTGATGTATCTTCTGGTCCTACACAGACCTCCACAGTGTTAGTGAGGGTAGTAAGGAGACAAGGATCTGCTACCATCATCCATCAGGCAGGCAGCTCAGACTGGTACCAAGGCAGCTCAGTTTCCAATAGCTTTCATCACAGACCTGAGCCTGGGGAAACATTTAATTTTGGAAGCCTCTGGGTAATTTTCCCATGTTACTGGAAGAGTGAAAAACCAAAAGCTTCGTGCCTTGGTTTGTTTGCCCAGACTAGGAACTGTGACATTAGATTCAATCCCCTTTGACTTAACTGCCTCATCCCCGACTCCTAGTCCTCTAAATTGGGATTTACTGATCTGTGAATGTCACAACACGACCAGTAAAATACAAAACAGATTTGCTGCAGTAAGATTGGAGACAGAGCTCACATTTTCTAGATGCAGAGAAGTAAAGGGAAAGACTGTCAAAGATGCACAGCAACATGTTTTTCCAACATGATTTAATGTGTGTGTATATGTATGTGTGTTTATTTTTAAGCAATTTGAAAAAAAGTTAAGTAGAAATAAAGCAATTAGGAAAAAAAAGTAAATAGAGCAAAAATTGAGAAGGAAAGTTTTTGAGTTCTACATTGCATATGGCTGGTTTACTTTACTAAGAAATTCCAGTTTATATTGAATTAAAGGATTAACGAATGAGGAATAATACATTTATTTAAAGTTAAGCTCATTTAGTAACTAAGTTCATTTATTTCTTTTCATAAAGTTCTCTTTATATACTGCTTACAAGGTCAGGATAATTGAGTTCAATCCCGGTTGTGCTATGTGGTATAGCCATTAACCACATGTAGCATTTAAATTTGAATTTTCATTAATTAAAAGTAAGTAAAATTTAAGACAGAGTTCCTCAGTAGCATTAGCCATCTTTCAAGTAGCCACATGTAGCTATGTTATTAGAGAGCCAAGAGAAATCACATCCATATTTGCTAAAGGTCCAGTTGGACTGGTATAGTGAAAACAGCATGGGCTCTAATTTGAGACGAACCATGGTTTTTATCTTCAGGTATAACACTTAAGTACAAGCTAATTGATTTAACTGAGCCACAATTTTAATTTTTAATACACACATGACATTTTGTACTTTGTGTCAATGTTAGGATTTAACTTTCTAACAGTCTTAGGTCAGGAAATCTCAGTGTAAGTCATCAATAATGATGTGAGATGGATGTAAGCATGGGTTCTGCAAGCAGAATGGCCTGGGTCTGAACTAAGTTGTACTAATTACCAGCCACATTATTTGATTAGACTGCTTAGTTTTATAAATCATGCTTTCTTTAAATCAGGATAATACCACCTACTTCATAAGGGTGCTGGAACAATTAAAGAATTAATCTCAAAAAAAATACAAGTACAATAATTTGCGTAGTGCATGGTTCCCAGTCAATATTTAACAAATGTAAACTAAGAAGTGTTCAAAATGATAGTTACCTATCAAACCCAAGGCAAATCTGTATGCTACAAAGTAAGTTCCATAAATTCTATAAATCAAAATATAAAACTATAAGATGCTGCCAAATATATCAGTAACACTAATAGTAATAATTGTCACTGCTGATGTTATTAGGAAGTGAGATATTCCATTAATCCTACTCAGCTGTTACTAAAATAAAGTCTTTTTCTCAACATATTCCTGACATCAGTGTCTGAAATAACACTTTTTATCTCATAAATTACCTTTACCTAATAATTAATGAGGTGTTAAATTAACGTTAAAATAAATTCAATAGAGTTTCTTTAGGTTCCTTTTTTATAATTTCAGTTTTAACTAAATAAACTTTCTTCTTGCCATATACCAAGGCATCTTAACAGATAGTGGTCTGTTTCTACACAGTATCTCAACTTTGAAATATGACACTCACTATTGGCTTCATGATCACAAAGACTTAAATTTTAAAGTGGTGCAAGGATTATAATTTTTTATTTTTAGATGCTTTCACACGTGCACATTCAGTTTATTCCACAGAAAAGCCTTCAAGGGCTTTAAATTCTGTTTGGAAAAGCCTTAAAACTTAAAAAGAAAGATTTGCATGCATTGGTTGGTTTGTGGCTTTACCACCACGATTTTCATGTGGGAAGATTCTTTAAAGATTGTATTTAAACCTTATGCTATAAACTTTCATATTCTCATTTTAATCTATAAATCTTTTATTCTGTAAGCACTATATTAAGCATGCTTGTTTGTGTGTGTATGCATACGGCTTGGAGCAATGAATGATACAAAAGGTAAAAACAAAAATAGGTGAATATCTGCTTAGTAAAAAAGTCTCAGCCCTTACATAGTTTATGTATAGAGACTATTTAAAATGGAAAATGAAATCTGCTTTTGGGGTGCCTGGGTGGCTCAGTCGGTTGAGTGTCCCATTTTTGATTTCAGTTCAGGTCCTGATGTCACAGTCTGTGAGATCGAGCCCCAAGTCATGCTCTGCCCTGACATGGAGCCCGTTTGAGATTCTCTCTCTTGTGCACTCTCTCTCTCTCTCTCAAACTAAGTAAATAAACATTAAATATGTATATTATAATATATATGTATTGTAAATACAGTAGAGGGGTGCCCAGGTGGCTCTGTTGATTAAGGATCCCATTCGATTTCACCTTAGGTTATGATCCCTGGGTCCTGGGATTGAGCCCCACATCAGGCTCAGTGCTGAGCATGGAACCTTCTTGAGATTCTTTCTCTCTCTCCCTTTCTCCGTCCCTCCCTCTGCCCCTCTCTCCCACTGGTGCTCTCTCTCTCTCTCTCTCTCAAAATAAAATAAAATGAAGTAAAATAAAATGTTAAAAAAATGGAGTCTTACTGGAAAATATATACAAAGCACTTGGTAAGGTATATGTATAGTTGTTAAAAATATTTATTTTTTAAACTCAATTTTAGTGTTTTTACAGAAAAGAAAAAGGGGCACCTGGGCAGCTCAGTCAGTTAAGCGTCCGACTTCAGCTCAGGTCATGATCTCACAGTCATGGATTTGAGCCCCACATCAGGCTCTGTGCTGACAGCTCAGAGCCTGGAGCCTGCTTCTGATTCTGTGTCTCCCTCTCTCTCTGCCCCTCCCCCACCCCATGCTCTGTTTTTTCTCTCTCTCTCAAAAATAAATAATAAACATTAAAAATTTTTTAAAAAGAGAAAACATCTGTGGTGTTAGCAATTCAAAATTACAGTTTCTAGGTTGACTACCACAGAAATAAATATAATCAATACTATGACAAGTTGTCTTAGCTTAAAGTTTTAAGAACACTCGTGGTTAACATCCTCAAGAAATAGTTGAAATATTCATTGAGGTAAAAGGTAACTGTTGCAGTGAAAGCCAACTTAAAGTTTTCCAGGGCTACTATTTTGATGTTTATGGTGTATATTATTAATTTAGATAAACTTCATCTTTCTCTAGTCTTTGATCAGTTTATGAATTGCATGTTATCTTCATGTACGAAAAGCACAAATTTTAAACAAGTGTTTGTACTTGTTGTTCCTAGGTCATAGTTTTAAAATCCTGCGCCTATCATTTTGTCAGTTTTGAAACAAATGAAGTACCCTTAAAAGGCAAAGGAGGCAGACTTCAAAAAATCTCCTTTTTGGGGCTGTCTTTTCAAAAAAAGTCATGGAAAAACTCTGAAAGAAAGATATAAAATACATAAGAAAATATGTACCTTTTCCTAAACTAATGCTACATAGAGAAAGGAGAAAGAAATGAAGTGATTTGTTAAATATATCTATTAACATCATTTGTGTCCAAAGCCCTGATGTAATCACTGTAGTCTATACAATGAAAAATAAGAGAATCCCTGCATGTAAGAAAGTAGTCCAGAGAAGGAAAGTTGAATGTATGCTTGAAGGACAGAAAGTAATAGGGGGAAAGTATTACAGATAATGTCCTAGAAGTGCTCAAAATAAAACAGGTACAAGGAACACAAAGTATTTCAGCTTGCTTGGAATATAGGATGTGAAAATGAGAATGTTTAGAGATAATTAAGAAAATATTCATTGAGTCAAGATCATAGAGTACCTGCCTGCTCTATTCTGTATTGAATAGACAGTTAGGAATCCTAAACTCATTTTGATCATAGGAGCGACATGAGAAGTGTTGTTTGAAGACTAAAGAAAGATTGGGACAAGAAAAGATTAGATGCAGAACCCAACTGGGTGATTTGACAACACCTAGAGACAGATGGGGAGGGCCTGAAGCAGGAAAGAGCAGTAATGGCAATGAGAAGGCTTATGGAAATGTACTCTGGGGTAGAATTCATGATACTAGCAAATAATCAGGTAGAGGTGGCAAAAGAGAGAGAGAAGCCAAGAAGATCTTAAAATTTGGGCCTGGGGTCTAGTAGATAATGGTAACACCAATAAAATTAGAGAACTCATAAATATAAGCATTTTGGGGGTGAACTGATGTGTTGACATGCTGAGCTTAATTTTTGTACATACTTCTAGAAAATATTTATTGATATCCGATCATGTGCCAGAAACAGAGCTAAATACTAGGGATAAAATGCTGAGAACAGATTATAATCTATTGAGGAAAACAGCTGGGCTCTTTGATAATACACAAACAAATATAAACAGTGTAACAAATGTGACAAGCACCATAAAGGGGAGATACCTAATTACACTTGAGGCTACAATAAAAGAAGTACTTGCGGTGCTTTGGGGGAAATATTCCTCCCAATAAAATGACACTTAATTTGACATCTGAAGGGTTAATAGTGACAGTCAAATAGAAGAGGCCAGCAAAGGTCCTTCTAAAGCAGAGTGTGTGTGTGTGTGTGTGTGTGTGTGTGATGTAGAAACAACTGCCATTACTGCTACAGCACCTTGTGGAGAAAAAGAGGATGGTATGTATGAAAAATGGGAAGATAGTTATGTCCCTGAAGTTGAGTGAAAGGAGGGAAGGTAGGATCCTAGGTAAGGGGGCAAAAAACAGCTAATCCATGCATATCCTTATAGTCTATTTCAAGGATCTGTCACCCTAACAGCATTAGGATGACATTGAAAATGTTTAAACATGAAAGTATCTTAATCAGAGGATGAGATGGTAACACAGACTAATGTGGTGATAAGAAATAGGGGAGTAGCAAACACATTTAAGAAACATTTCAGGGGCGCCTGGGTGGCTCAGTCGGTTAAGCGGCCGACTTCGGCTCAGGTCATGATCTCGCGGTCTGTGAGTTCGAGCCCCGCGTTGGGCTCTGTGCTGACCGCTCAGAGCCTGGAGCCTGTTTCAGATTCTGTGTCTCCCTCTCTCTGACCCTCCCCCGTTCATGCTCTGTCTCTCTCTGTCTCAAAAATAAAATAAACGTTAAAAAAAAAATTAAAAAAAAAGAAACATTTCAGAGGGAAAAAGAGTAGCATTTTATGATGGATTGAAAATTACACATTCAGAGGAAAGAATGGTCAGGGTGACTTCTATATTTTTGTATTATCCAATGGGATGGATGAGATAAGAGTCAGCGGAAAAGGTCCACATAAAAGGAGGAAGCTACAAACTGAGTTTTGGACTTTTGCAATTTAAGGCACTGAGGGGATTTCCAAACAGATACATCCATAGGCATTAAAATAGAAGGATAGATATTCCTGAAGTAGGTGAAAAATGGAGGTAAAGACTTGAAAGTCACCGGCAGGGAAGCAATAGTTGAAGCCATTAGAGTAGATGAAATCTGAAAATAAATACAGAATTAGAAGAGGAAACCAAAGGCAGAACTTTAAAAACTATTCACATGAGAAAACAAAAGGAAGAACTCTATGGGAAGGTGGCAGGAAAGGAATAATCAGAGACTGGAGTAGAATTTGAATAATGAAACATTGTGGAGGTTCGTGAAGGTGTAATTATACATTGTTCATGTATAATCCCTGTTATTTATTTAATGATATGAACAGCATCAAAATGTGCAAACATTGCCTTTGTTTGTCTCATAGATGCCCTTTCCCCACCATGCAACACACACATGGGCATGCGCATGTGCGCAGGTGCACGCACACACACACACACACACACACACACACACACACACACATCTTCTCCCCTATGTTAGGTAAGTATGAGTAAATGCTTATGAGAGTTTCTCTATGTATTCCTCAACACTGGGTCTTTATTTAAACGATTAGATTCTTGCTATATTCTTTTGAGAGCTAAAATTTTTTTAAATAAGTATGAGATTATTTCTAGCATCAACTATCAAAAAATTATAGCTATTGTTTGAGCTTAACTTGTTGAAATAGTGTGGCATAGGGCCAGTTTAACTCAACAATGGACGGTATCAGCGTACAACAACAAAGCCATGGGCTTACATGAAAACTATAAAAGGATACTTGCTGTATTGTTCTTGCCCTTGGAATGCTCCTTCCTTCCTTTCCTGTTTTGTTGCTGCCATAGGATGTCAGCTCAAATTTACTGTCATTGTTGTCATTTGGCCAATGAATATCATGAAACGTGGTAGGCACTTAACCTTGTATGAGTCCACAAGCAGGCAGTCTGAAGTCTCACTCCTCTTAGGATATTCAGATTGGCTGAATGTTCTTGGAATACAAATGTGACAGTGAGGTCCTTTGTTTTTCCCAACTGAAATGTACCTTTCAGAATGGCTTTGCATCTCATACAAAACTTACAGATTTTAGGAAATACAATAGGCCTTGTCACAAATTTTCAAAAGTAGTCTACAGATCCTGAAATTCTATAAAATTTCCCTAAAATCAAAGACCTTTTTTCATGGGAAATAAGCCTAAGGCAAGATTTCTTAATCTCAGCACTGTTGGATTTTGGACTAGATCATTCTTCCTTGTAGGGGTTTGTCCTGTGCATTGTAGGATAATTAGTGGTATCCCTGGCTTCTGTTCTCTAGATGCAGGCAGTACTCGCTCCTCCCAAGTTCTGAAATTAAACCCTTCTCCAAACAATGACAAATGTCCCCTGGGAGGCAATATCATCAGGTCGAGAACGACTGGCTAAAGAAAAGGGCCTTAATGCAAAGTAAAACTGAGTAGAGGGGCACCTGGGTAGCTCAGTCGGTTGAGCGCCCAGCTTGGGCTCAGGTCATGATCTCACAGTTTGTGAGTTTGAGCCCCACGTCAGGCTCTGTGCTGACAGCTCAGAGCCTGGAGCCTGCTTCAGACTCCTTGTCTCCCTCTCTGCTTCTCCCCTGCTCACACACTCTCTCTCTCTCTCAAAAATAAATAAACATTGAAAAAAAATTTTTTAATGAGTAGAATTTGTAAAATGCAAACTGTGGAGATATAATTTAATTTTTCCTTTGTCTTTCTCTCATTATGTGTATTTAAAGCAGAAATAGAGACTTTTAAATAGTAAAATCACCTATTTATGGTAATAATTTCCTGATCTTTCTTTTCCTAATGAAAAATTAGGTACACACTCTGAGATGTCTTGTTTTTTTCTGCAGCGTTTTGAATTTTATATGTCAGTTCCATCCATCCATCCATCCAACCATTCATTCAGTAAGCATTTTTTTTTTCCTTATGAGAGTTTCCCGGCAGGGAAGCAAGCTCTGTTTTTGCTCCAATAGCTAGGTGTTAGGGAAAACAAACAAGCAATAAACAATGAGATAATCAAAGTTGCTGGTGCTCTTACAGACTTTTTTTTTTATGGTGAAAAATTTAGATTTAGATTTAGCCAGCTGGAGTCAACTAAGACGACCCCAATTTTATTGGCAACACCTAAGCATCTTAGTCAGGAGCCAGTCGAACATACACCTTCTTCTTTACATCAGGCCTGATCAGGGTGTTGACCTTGGCCACATCAAGGTCATAGAGCTTCTTCACAGCCTTTTTGATCTGGTGCTTGTTGGCCTTGACATCCACAATGAACACAAGTATGTTGCTGTCAAGTGTAATGGTCAGGCTTGTTTCTCCTGGGGGCACTCTTTTGAGGATATTTGGGCAGAGTTCCAATTTGAATGTTTGAAAACACAGTGCACAAATAAGATGCTGTCAAGCAGGGAATCAGAACAGCTTGCTTAATCGAGCAGGTATTGGCAAAGTGTTTTTGTAAATAAAATTTTATTTCTCTATATATTGTCTATGACTATTTTCCCACTGCTACACCAGTCAATTAGTTGTAACAGACAATATATGGTGAGCAAGACCTAAAGTATTTGCTGCCTCATCCTTTAGAGGAAAAAAAATGCAGACTTCTATAAAAGAGTGAGATTGGATGGTCATTTTTGATTCAATAATTGGAGAACTATTGTGATGTTGTGATTTCTAACAAATATATATTTGGTCTCTACCCTGTCCTTGCACGGAACTCCTAAACATCATGAATAAGAGCAATACGTAATAAGTGGTAAGAGCAATAAAGGTGTTTTTTGTTATATATAACAAGCTCTTTTCTCAAGCACACAATATTTATGTTAACGAGGAGAGTTTTGGAAAGCCACTGAGGAAGGGAGCTAGTAGCCAGGGGAACCAACCAAGTGATTAGAGGGTGGGAAATTTCAGCCCCATCCTTCTACCCACTCCCTCTGACCTCCAAGATGGGGAGAGGGGCTAGAGATCGACTTAGTCACCAATGGACAATGATTTAATCCATTGTGCTAGTATAATGAAGCCTCCACTAAAAACCCAGAAATGATGGAGTGTGGAGAGCTTCCAGGTTAGTGAACAAGTTTGGCACCCCTGAACTCCACAGGGACAGAAGTTCCTGTGCTCACATTTCCAGACCTGGCCCTGTTTCCCTTTATCTCTTCATTAGTAGCCTTTAAAATCCTTTGTAATAATAAATAGATAATCTAGTAAGTAAACTTGCCCTGAGTCCTGTGAGCTGTTCTAGCAAATTAATCTAACCCAAGGAGGGGGATGTGTATGGTACAAAATGAGGAAAGCTTTTAGAATCTCTAAAAGAAAGAAAATCTTATTGGAGCCCAAGTTAGGGAAGCTGCCCAAGAAACACGCTCTTCAAAGGGATCAAAGTGTCTAGAAAATAGAGCAGTTTTTACAGAGTTAACTACATCCTGTAAAAGCTCGAAAGATTATAGGTTAACATATACACAGGAATCCCGAGTTTTAACATGAAGGAATACGGGGAGTAGTAGGAACATTGATGGGTATCTTAAGGACAAGATAGTTTTCTTTAGGCTGCTCAAAGGCAGACATACAGTGTATGCTAGGTGGACCATAAGTTAGGCTTTTGGTTTAAACAAAGTTTACCTACAGTCATGCTGACTTAGAAAGAAATCTAAATGGCTTCCCCTATATTTCAGGCCTTTAGAAAGTTTTTCTCTCATCATGTGGGAGCATCCGACTTCTAGCCACTCAGAAGCGCAGGTAAACAACATAGACTTGTGATTGGCATCTGAAGTCTGGGTTGGGCGCCTCTTACAGGACTGAGCCCCTAATTTGTGGGATCTAATGCTAACTCTAAGTGGGTAGTGTCAGAACTGAATGAATTTAGGACATGCAGTTGGTATTGGTCAGAATTGGAGAATTGCTTCATGTGGAGAAAAACCCACACACATTTGGAGATCAGAAGTGTTGAGTGAATGGTAGAGAAATAACAAGAGAGTTTTTCCTAGATAACAACATTTTATGTGGGTGATATTTAGACTTAGAGCTGACTGTAAGAATCAGTCTTGATGAGATGAAGGGGAGGAGCAGGCAAAAGGGGTGGCTGGAACAAAACCCCTAAGGCGAGAATGAGCCAGAGTGGGTGAGGGATAGAAATGGTCAGATCCAACAGACAACGGGAGGAGGAAGTGGGATTGAGAATCTATGATATCAAAAGTTCTTTTTGGGTCTATTAAACATTCATATGGAATATTCATGTAGATATTTGGATATAAGAGCCAGGAGTTGCAAGGAGAGGTCAGAATTGGAGATAGGTATGTATACTGGACATACAGATGGTATCTAAAGCCATGAGAGAGGATGAAATCATTTAAAGGGACATTGTTGAGGGGCTCCTGGGTGGCTTAGCTGGTTAAGTGTCTGACTTCAGCTCAGGTCATGATCTCGTGGTTCATGAGTTCGAGCCCCATGTCGGGCTCTGGGCTGACAGCTCAGAGACTAGAGCCTGCTTTGGATTCTGTGTCTCCCTCTCACGCTCCCCCTCTCCTGTTTGTGCTGTGTCTCTCTCAAAAACAAATAAACATTAAAAAAAAAATAGAAAGAGATGTCGATGGAGAAGGGCAGGAGATGGATACAGGGCAGAGTGCTAATCAGCTCCAAATTCAGAGACCCAGCTATGAGAAAAGTTGCAGCAGAAGACAAGATAGGGTAGCTAGTAAGGTAGAAGTAAAACTAGGAAAGTCTTTGTCTTGGGATTGTCATTCAGTGAACAGAATACTCTTTCATCTTGTGAGAACAACTGTCTATGTTTCTACCTCAGAGGAAACTGAAGTTAATGTGACTGGGTAACTAGTTACCAGACAGTAATCAGTAGAGTGAAGACTTAACTCAGATCTTACATGTAGAACTCTCATAACTATGAGATATCTTAGGGGACACTTGTTTTTTGTCCAGTTAGCATCTAGACCTCCCTGTTCCATTCTCACTCCACATGGCTGCGGGGAGACCGTTGAATCAGCACTTCAATCTCCTGGCTCCAGTAACTGGGAGATGGACTGATGGATGATACAAGCCAAGCTAATCAAAGCCTTCCCTATTAGTTTCCTCAAACTATCAGAAGGAGAGGCTCCTTACAAGGATAGTAGGTGGAGTGAATGAGAAAAAGTTAAAACTGGCCATGGCTAACTTGCTACCCAATAAAACCAATGCAGAGGCAATGCAATGTTTGAGCCCATGGAGACTGTGGTGGGCCTGAGACAAAAGCACTGTTCCCCACACCCCCTTCCCCCTTTTACACATACTGGTTTGAGATGGGCTGTCACCACTTAAACCTAAAAATGTTCTAATACAATGTTTTTTCATTGTTTAGCTTGTATACCAGCACACCTCCATTTGTACATTAAATAAAGTTGAAATGTCAGTGTTTAGTGATAACATACCCTGATTTAAAATTAAGCAGTTCAGCTATTTAACATAGACAAACTAAGGCATTTTTAAAGCTTTTCTTCCCCTTGCTACTCAAAAACATTTTGTTATGTGAGAAACAGTTTCAACCAAACTGTTGCTCTATTCAAAATCTCAACACTTTGAGAAAGGAATAACTTAGATTTTTTTGGTGTGTGTGTGTGTGTGTGTGTGATTTGTTTTGTTTTTGTTTGTTTATTTTCATTTAAGACCACTCTCTTTTTTCCCCTTCCCTCTATTTTCATTGTTGATGGATGGACAAATAAATATTTCCAGGCAATCTTCTCCTGCTGTTTTCATTTGCCTTTCTGTCTAGTCTTTACATTGTACCTTCTTTCTCACTCTTGCTGCCCCCTGAGGTCTAACTTCATAAACTGGTCCTCACTGTAAGTGTTTAATTTAATGCCTTTTGTATCCTTAAATTGCAAATAAGCTTTTAAACTTATGAAATAAATAATAAGTTAAAATTACTATGACTATTGATATAATCACTGTTACCATTATCATTATACCCAGTTGTTCTGAAAATGCTACTTCTGTAAGCCTGTATTGATTTATTTTGAGTGAGATAATTAGAAGTACTAGTTCTCCATTGTATGAGCAATAGAATAGGATTTTCTCCTATTCCTCATTTCATTGGGATCTGAATGGAAAAATCTGACTTCTACATCCAACTGTGAATATAGTGGCCATAATTTTGGTGTGATTTTTTTCTTCTCATGAAATTATAGGCACCATTTCCTATTTTCTGGTACTATCTTAAGGACAAAAGCAGTGAAATTAGAGCATCCTATGGACTCTGTATTGGCACGTGCCCACCTCCAGGTCCTATTAATATTTTGATCGTACCTACTATAGTATTTATACTTCTGATATCTTGACATAAGAATCTATAAATAAATCTTGTTTCTGGCCATGAACAGGGTGCGTCTCACTGATATCCAAGAACCACCAACCTCTACAGTTAAATTTAGTCACTGCATAGCTCGTTCCCTCCACGGCTATATATTTTTGTTGTTGTTGTTCCTTCAAAAGTTATTAATTCAATTTCTATTTGCACTTTTTCTGGCCTAATCTGATCCAGCCTTGTTTTCTCTTACATGTCAGGTGAGTAGTTGAATTTACACTGATATAAAGCACTTTCCTTCACTCTCAGAGCCCTTCTCCACTTTTTTTTTTTTTTTTACTATTTGGATAAGCCAGTATTTATTAAATACTTTCATACATTGTGCTTTAATGACTATGCTCACCTCCTTTTCTATTTTTAATATGGGTTTTATTATACGTACACCATTGAGACCTCTTTGGAATGAAACCCACCTATTCCATTTCAGACTTTAAGTAAACGTTCTTGTTTCCAGAATGATAAGCTTTCTTAGCTAGTTAAGTTTTACTTATTAGAAGTTGCCATGTATAAAAAGAAAACACAGACCTAAAACTTGCAAAACAAGAATATTCTCCTCAAATCCTGAATCAGCACAACTCTTTAATCATATATCAGTATTAAGTCATTGTAACACTTTTTTCTTCTCTTAAGTTTCTGTTTCTTATTAAAGTGTAAACTTTGAGGACACCTCAAGAAGAATGTTGAGGCATTCCTAATGAATAGGCTTACCCATTTCTGGCATTAGCTGCATGTCATCTGATGTCTTCTCTTACATAAATGTTGAATTTAATCAGTAAGAGAATTTACCTGAAGTGGATTTGGTATAAAAGTCATTTAAGGTATACTTTAAAAACTTTCTTGGATTTGAGCCTGCTGTATGGCAAATTGTCCTATCCATCCATAGAGTTTGGGTGTGTGTTATACATGTGTGTACACGTTTTAACTGATGGATGGTGAAAAAGTGTATTTATGCAATTAACAAGATAGGTAAGCTTAAACAAACAAAGGAGCCCATAGACCACAGCTATTCATGTAGAAGGCTGACTTATAAACTTACAGTCTATAAAATGACTAAGCCTGAATATACTCTATAAATCCAAGTATAATAATATTCATATCTGAGCATCATATTTTTTAAGACTTTATTTTCTTAGAAGAGTTAGGTTCACAGCAAAACTGAGAAGGTACACTGATTTCCCATATGCCCTGTGCCCCTACACATGCATAGCCTCCCCCATTATTAACATCCTCCACTAGGGTGGTAGATTTGTAACAAATGATAAACCTGCATTGACACATCATAATCACCCAAAGTCCATAGTTTACCTTAGGTGAGCATCATATTTTAAGAGATACAAATAAATTGGAGTATGACAAGAGAAGAAACACCAAAAGGTAAAGGGATAGAAACCAAATAATCTGATGACCAGTTTAAGAAACTAAGATGATTTATTTTAAAGAATGGAAGGTTCAGCCCTTGTGCACTATTGGTGGGAATATAAATTGGTATAGCCACTATGGAAAATGGTATAGAGGTTTTTCAAAGAACTAAAAATAGAAATACCATATGATCCAGTAATGTCACTACTGGGAATTTACCCAAAGAAAGCAAAAACACTAGTTTAAAAAGATATATGCACCCCTATGTTTATTGCTGCATTACTTTTTACTTTTTAAGTTAGTTTCATGCCCAGCAGAGAGTCTAATATGGGACTTGAACTTATCACCCTAAGATCAAGACCTAAGCTGAGGTCAAGAGCCAGATACTTAACCAACTAAGCCAATTAGGCACCCCTGCTGCATTATTTACAATAGCAAAGATATGGAAGCAACCTAGGGTCCATTGATAGATGAATGGGATAAAAAGATGTGGCATATATAGAAAATGGAATATTACTAGCCATAAAAAAAGACTGAGATCTTGCCATTTGCAAAAACATGGATGGATCTAGAAGATGTTATACTGACTGGAATAAGTCAGATGGAGAAAGACAAATGCTGTATGATTTCACTTACATGTGGAATCTAAAAGACAAAACAAATGAATACGTAAATAAAAAGCAGAAACAGGCCCAGAAATACAGAGAACAAACTGACGGTTGCCAGGGGTGAGGGAAACAGTGGAATGGAAAAAAATGGATGAAAGGGTGTGGGAGATACAGGCTTTCAGTTACGGAATGAATGTCGTGAGAACAAAAGAACAGCATACGGGATATAGTCAATGTAATAGTGTTGCAAGGTCACAGATGGTATCTACACTGGTTGTGAGCATAGAATAACATAGCAGCTTGTTGAATCACTATGTTGTATACCTGAAACTAAAGCAACATTGTGTGTCAGGTATACTTCAATAAAAAAAAAGAATAATGAAAATAAAATAAAATATGTACTTTAAAAAAGAACGGGAGGTTCAGGGGACTATATGTTGTCACATGGATATACTGTGAAGAGCTTTCAACCAAAAAGATTGCACTTTTCTCTGTGGTTCCAAGCGGCAGAACTGAGGTCATTGAATTATCTTCTAGTACAAAGACTTTTGCTCTTTGCAAGGAAGAGCTTTCTTCTCACAATCAGAAATGTCCAGATGGAAATGGAATACTCTTTTAGTATGTTTAACCAAAAGTTATTATATCAGTACGTAGGGGTTTTGTATTTGGAACTGAAGCAGTAGATCTTCTTAACCCAGAGATTTCCTCTACCCTGAGATTTTTTTCCCGCTTATCAAACTAACAACTATTTTGCCAGATATTGTTAGATATTGCAATATAGAAGAAAGCAGTAAACCTCCATGAAAAAGAGCTCTTTGTCATCATATAGGGCCTCAAACCCATGCGTATGAAAATGGACTCACTATAACTCCAAGTCTGTTCCCCTTCTTGTTTCTCTATTTTTATCAAATACATACATGTTCAGATACTTTTTACATTATTTAAAATCATATTCAATTAGAGCCAAAGTCATGATCTTTCTCCTGCTTAAAAGTGTGTCTAACATTTATCCTTTTAGTTTCTTCCTATTGCTAGAGCTATCCATCATTGCAGACCCTCAACTGCAGAAATCCAAACTGGGTCAACAGTCTTCTAATAAGAGCCCTTGCCACTATTCTCCTTATTTCCATATTTTTTTAGATATTCTACCATACCAGTAATGATTCCCTCAAATACTGGTTTTATTTTGCCTTTACCCTCTTCAGTAACCCTTAAAGTTCCCTTTTGGCTACAGAATTGGTACAAACTCCCAATTATATCATTTAAAACTTCCCATAGTTTTTTTTTTTATTATCTGTTGCATTTTGTCATTTTAAAAATGAACTTCCTGGCATAGGAGCTGGCACCTTGTCTTCCCTTGGATATGCAGATTTAATTGTTTGTTATACTTCCTGTATACACTCCATTTAACCCCCATCTCCCAACTTGTATTTCCCTCCTTCAACACCCTAGAAGGTGTAGTTTACTTTCTCCACGGGGTATTCCCTCACTCTCTTGCTCAAGTTAAATACCCTTTTCTTTCTTACTTTTATAGGAGGCACTGTAATTATATATTGACAAAAAATATTTGTTGAATAAACTAATAGCAGCTAATTACAATGTGTATGAGAGAAACTCCAGATACTCAATATAGTCCTGTTCATTTCCACCAATAACATGGCTTCATTGTGCTTTATATAATCTCAATTTCACAATAGCATTTATTTCCTACAACATTAGACCCTGAAAAAAACATGTGTCTCTGTCAATAGCCACAGGTCAGAGGAAATACTTCCATCAGGAGCATTGTGGCCAAGAGGCAGAGGATAAGCCATCTACATCAGAATTTAGAATAGAAACTTGCTTGAAAACTGGATGAGCCACGGTAGTATCTCAGTTTGGTTTTAGTTCTGCCAAGAAATAGCTAATTTCATGCAAGAATTACCTTGTACCTGATCCAGAGCAAAGACTCTCTGGCTACTCTTTATATGCATTGATGCAATAGTAGAATTATTTAACGCTTAAAAAAAAAACAAGTAAGGACAAATATGGGAAGAAAGAGAATTTTAGGGTATGAATTAACTTCCTTCCTTCCTTCCTTCCTTTCTTCCTTTTTTGGGTACCTACTGTAACTGGGGCAGGTGGGGGGCAAGGGGTGATTGTCAAGAGATTTAGCAACTGAGAAGAATCAAAGTGGTTAATTACCCCAAGAATTTTTATAAACATTTTTTTTCTAATGCTTCTTTAGGAAATTGACCAACTTTAGCAGGTGGTAGTTCGGTCTCTCTCTCTGCTGTTAACATTCAAGTCATACAATCCTCTCATTTATTTTTCTATGTACATTAAAAACATCAAGTTCACAATTTTGATTGCTTTCTCAGAAATCTTCTGTGACCTGTGAGAGTAAAATGGAAAATTGAGCAGAGGTCATTTAGAGAGCAGGCATAAGGGGAAGAAGAGTAGGAAATTAATTGTATTCATCACTGTACTCCCTTCCCAGATGTCTTCCAAAATGCTATCTTTTATTTTCAAATCCATTTTCCTTCATATTTAGATGCAACTGTAGCTGGTAAAAAAGGCTTTGATCTATATTTCATAGGTAAGTATTATTCATGTGAATATTTCTTTTCAATAGTATAGAAAATATAAGCTGCTCATGTCTCCTGACTGAGGTTTCTGCCTCTCATCCTGGCTTGCTGGTCATAAAATTATATTTTAAACATACATCTGTTTTTTCATTAATGTCAAAAATTAAATAGCAACATGAAGCCTTCTTGATCTTCTCTTTCAATATTGGAACGAGACGCTTTCTTCTGGTTAGCAGGCGAAATGAAAACAAGACGTGACAGAGAAGAAAAATGTATATAAGTGGACCAAGTGACTTCCTGCTGAGGAGGTATTTGATGTGGTGGTGGGGTGGTGGGGTGCACAGAACCAAAATCATCAGCCCTACCCAAGCCTGACACTTCATAAAATGCTACCTGATGAAGACATCCTGTTACTCTGGAATAAAATGTAACTGTTTGGAAAGTGACAACACATTGAGCTCATATACCAATCATGCAGGAAAATTTGTCATAATTTTTTAGCCAAGCAACTGGGTGATAGGGATGGAGAGGGGGAGGGAAGATAAAGAAAACAGGAGCTTGCCTAAAAGAAATTGAATACTATCTGAATACAATGTGCACAATGTGGGTACACTGTGATGTTAAAGAGCCCGGACAGCTGAGTCCTAGAAACTTGAGATTGGTTAAGTCAAGCAGGTTTGGTCACATGGGCCACATAAAGATGTCAGTATGTGTGTATGCACACAATGTGTAGAGGGCATTGCCATGAAGTGAGAAAGAGATGCAAACAAGAGAAACCATTGACAATGGTCAGAAGATCCCGGTCACACCCAGGTCCAACCCTTATCAAAAACACTGGAAATCTAGTTCATAAATGGCATGGTCTGGTAAAATGTCTGTTCAGAGATGCTGACAGTTGATATAAACATGAGTTTTGGTGAAGGACTCAATATTGTTAATTTTTTTTTTTGGATGCTGCTTTGGATTCTTCGACAAGTAGTACCCTATTACTGGAAATGAATCCCACTAATAATTGTATACACCTTTTACTCATAGATCAAAATATTAAAGTGACATGTAGTAGGGCATTTAGTAGTTCAGAAAGTTGCCCTTGGGGTGTCCCATGTTTCTGTATGTCATCTAAAATTTTTTTTTACCTTTATTTATTTTTGAGAGGCAGAGAGAGACAGAGCACAAGTGGGGGATCAGCAGAGAGAGGAGACACAGAATCCGAAGCAGGCTCCAGGCTCTGAGCTGTTAGCACAAAGCCCGACACAGGGCTTGAACTCACAAACTGTGAGATCATGACCTGAGACGAAGTCGGACGCTTAACTGACTGAGCTGCCCAGGTGCCCCAAGGCTACTTTATTTCTAGATGATTATTGCTTCACTCAGTGTGAACAGGCACATACAAAGTCAGTGGTTAAAATATACAAATGGATAAAAAGCCAATAACCCTCTTGGTTTTTAAAAATTACCTTTGCAGTCTGGGAGAACCATTTAAAAATAGCAAAATGAATTTAACAGTTTTGTTTTCTAATGTTTCATTATTTTGTGAAAAATGTATTACCATGAACATTTTAAATCAAAATTTTATTAATTATATGAGAAAGTATCTTATTTTATATTTTACTCTGGCTACTGGAAAACAAAACTTGCTATAAAAAATAGAGTATTTAAATATGTGTAACAACACATAGACTGTACATAGAAGTGTATCTAATGATGTAAAGGGCCATATACAATTATGTAAAATTTTACACAAGCACGTGCACACAGGCATGAGGAAATAGAATAATTTCTTTTGTGGTTGGATTGCTATAACATGGCTTTGCTGATGATGAGGCGTGTTAACACTATGTTAAAAAGATAAACTGTCTTTTCTTTTCTGTGTACTATCTCTTTCTTCCTGACCCACCTTGAACCCTAACGCTGATCATCTGAACTATATTCTCAAGAAAAGATTTGATTTTTTTTGATTTCTTGATTTCTTTCAGTCTTGTATTTCTGCAACAACTATTCAGTCAAAACACAAACCTGTTTTGAAGCTACACTCTTACTTCCCGGGCACCCTGCTAGAGAAATTTACAAATCTTTCCATGTTAGCATCATGGTCTAATTCATGGTCTCCAGGCTCCACTGTGTTCTTAGAAGAGATTCTCAGTCTTTCTTTTCCTTGCCCTTTTTCTTTTCTTCAACTCAAAACCTTCACCCCTCTTAAGTTTCCTTCAATTTGAGAAGTCAATTTTGTCTACCACTTTGTCTAGTAGAGTTAGAAGATCAAACATGGTCACCCTCAACCTCTTACCACAGCTAGAAATGTATTTATAATGAAAGTATGCATAGTTTTTATTAATGTTTGTTTATTTCATTTGTGTGAGAGAGAAAGCACATGAGAGTGCGGGAGGTGGGGGTAGGGGCAGAGAGATAGAGAGAGAGAGAGAATCCCAAGCAGGCTTTGCACTGTTGGTACAGAGCCCAAAGTAGGGCTTGATCTCACTAATTGTGAGATCATGACCTGAGCTGAAATCAAGAGTCACATGCTTAACTGACTGAGTCACCCAGGTGCCCCAAAAGTACACATAGTTTAGTTTCATGGATTTATTTTTAATATTTATTTTATAGATTTATTATTTTAATTTTTCCATGTTCCTCCCATTTCATTCTCAGGTCTCCTTTTTTTCCCATTCTTGTAGGATACTATGCCCTTCAGTCTCTTTCTTTGTAATTTATTTCTCAGCATGTACACTCATGCTGAAGTTTCTTTGATTGCAAAGTTTTGCCCTCCCTAACTCCATGCAACTTTGCATTCGTCTATAGGTACTGTCTCAATTCTCTTCTCCATCTTTACATGGATTCCTTAAAAGACTCATCTCTTGGGGCGCCTGGGTGGCGCAGTCGGTTAAGCGTCCGACTTCAGCCAGGTCACGA